>NW_016813589.1:227633-235854 GCF_001698545.2 Rhinopithecus bieti | reverse complement strand
CCTTCCTTCCTTCCTTCCTTCCTTCCTTCCTTCCTTCCTTCCTTCCTTATCAAGTTCTCAATCCCTAGTAGAGAATTGACATTTAACGATAAAGAACTACTCCTATTTATTTCAGGGATTTTTCTATGCATCTCTGCATATGGTTGGTGAATAAAACGGCATGATATACCAAATTTATGTGAGGATTCAGAAGACTTGTGAGAAAAGACCAAGAAAACAAACACATACAAATATATAAATGAAAACTTTCAACCTGTTCTATCACTAAAGTTCAGACATATCTCAAAATAGAGAAAACTGTTGGAGTGACTGGGCATACGCATATTTTTCAAGGGAAATAACAGGTTTATGAGAAACAGTATTTTCTAAGAAAAGAGAGATAATGATCCTGACCTAATTACAAAGGCTTAGTCATTGATGAAGAGTAGAGAGTTTGAATACAGGGAAGTGACTGCTGTTGGAATCCATTTTTTTTTTTTTTTTTTTTTTGAGACGGAGTCTTGCTCAGTCGCCCAGGCTGGAGTGCAGTGGCGCGATCTCAGCTCACTGCAAGCTCCGCCTCCCGGGTTCACGCCATTCTCCTGCCTCAGCCTCCCAAGTAGCTGGGACTACAAGCGCTCGCCGCCACGCCCGGCTAATTTTTTTTGCATTTTTAGTAGAGACGGGGTTTCACCGTGTTAGCCAGGATGGTCTCGATGTCTTGACCTCGTGATCCGCCCGTCCCGGCCTCCCAAAGTGCTGGGATTACAGGCTTGAGCCACCGCACCCGGCCTTGGAATCCATTTTTAACCCAACCTCTTGACCTTACCTGTGGCACAAAGTGAGAGGGCTGAAAGTAACCCAAAATTGTTTGTTTATTTTTGTAAAAGATGATGTAGTAAGTAATTGAGCATACATAACAATATTTAGCGTATTGTATCTGGTTAATTATTCATTAAATTTATATGAATAGACAAGAATGACTAATGTCAGGTATTATGAACTATTTTATCTGGAATTTATTATAATTAATTATGATTGAAATAGTCTCTCTAGATTCATTCATCCATATAGTTAACAGATATTTTCAGAGTTGTGCAATGTGTCAAGCTCTGAGATAGGTTTTACAGTCTCGAAAATTAAAAAAAAAAATGAAGAGTTAAATCATTACAAAATTTCCATTAAATACAGAAAACACACAGATATTCAAGATAGACTTATGGGGTCTTTCCACTTCTAAAAAAAAAAGTGGGGTAACTTCTAAGTCAGATCCTGAGGATGAATTAATATCTGACCATGGAAAGCAATAGGGACCATTAATAAAATATTTCTGGCAAGAAAAAAAAAAAGGAAAAAGAAGAAAGAGAAAGCACTATATATTAAGCACCTTAAGGAGAGGAAAACCATGAGCAAAACAAAAATTTAAAGATGTTATTCGTAATAGCAAAGTAATTAGTGTCACACACACACACAAACACAGACAGAAAGTGTTACCTGTTTTTCAATGCACAAGCTAAACATTGATGCAACTATACACTGAGAAAAGCTGATATATCTGAATTGCGTAAGAGATATTCAGGAGTTTAGTTTTCTATGCTACAATTAATGACAGCTGTTTAATCTCAATGTCATGGAAGAGATTTCTTTGATGTATAACACTAGCAGAAGATAGATCAGATAGATAGATGATTGATAGATAGACAGATAGACAGACAGATAGATAAAGTAGATAGATATGCCCACAGCATTTTTTCTTTTTCTTTCCATTAAGTATTTTCTACTTTTGTACGCCTAGTGAGTACTAATGGTGTAGATAGAAGAGCTCACAACTTTCCTGTAATAAACATCTTTTGAAGTACCAGACCAAGAGCAAGATCCATTTCTCAGAGAACTAAGCTGCTGCATGAGTCTATGTGTGGGATTCTTGACTCTGTCCCTAATTACAGTATAATGACCAGAAGTGGATCCCTGGACACACACGGTGCCAATTAGATTCTTTCTCCTTGGAATTTGGATTCAGAGACATCTGACAATTTGCTATTTTTTGATCTCTCAAAGTGAAACTCATATTCTATGAATCTTTATGCACTAAAAAAAACCCCCCACATTTTAAACAATTTGGTCTTATTTAGCAAACACTTAAATTGTGCTCACTATGTGTCACTTCATATTCTAAGTAAGCATGTGGAGTATAGAAATAAGAGATAAGAAACCATCCCAGCCCAGAGGAAAAATAAAATGGCATGGATAGCTCTTTGGCTTCTTAAAATTTTCAGTTTCAGTTCCTAGTTTCTCCTAAGGTCTGAATGTACCAAATAAATGTTCTGCCATTGTTTTCAGTAAGATAACTTTTATGTTTGTAACAAAGCTCTTTAAAATGTGTCAAATGTATTCATTTATTTATTTACTTCATTTAAATTTTTTTTGGTATTAAAACAATGTCTAAAACTGACCGTAAAATATCTCTGGTCAGGTGGAAAAGCACTGTTTTTAGATATTGTTTGTCATTTTGAGAAATTTTAAAATTATAAACAATCATTACATTAATGATTCAGTTGTTTCGGCAAATTATCAAAGAATAATTTGCTCATAATTCAATATTTACTTAAGAAGCTGACTTTCCTTTTTAAAAATCACCTTAAAGTGATATGAACTAGTACTTGAGAATAATAAAATATCATTCTAAATTACAATTCACAAAACCTTATTTATGCCTCAACATCCTTAAGAGTGCTACTTCTCTATCTATAAAATGTGGTCCATAAATGCTACTTTACATTCTGCATCATCGTTATATAATAATAAAATGTTTAATAATAAATATAATCTGGAAATAGCTCTTTTGGAAAATTAGAGTAAAAAGTTGAGATGAAAGTATTTAATTATGGAGATTTCTGAATTTAGATTTTATATGATCAATTTCTTGGTCTATTCTTACATTACTGAAACTTATCCACATATTGTTGGTTCTTTTTTTTTTTTTTTTTTTTTTTTTTTTACATTTTATAGAATGAAAATAAAGCCAAGGAGAGTCTCAGTAAAATTACTTCAAATCCAATTTAAAATTGAACTTGACTTAAGTATTTCACAGTATAAATTTATTCATGTGTTATCCTTGACTTATGAGGAATTATGCCTATTTCCTAGTGAAAAAAAAAACAAAAACAGTTAATAAGAAAAAAAATTTAATTAGGTATAACTGCTACAGTTTATAGAACCTATCTATTAAAATTTCTCCTGTTTAAAATAACTTCAATAACAATCTTTTGTCTCCACTAAATGTAAAACTAAGGGTTTTTTTTTTTTATTTATTTACTCATATGCAACATATAATTTCCAAGGAGCAGTGGAATTCAAAGCACATTTATTAGACACTAACCACAGACCAAAATTCTGAAAACTCAGTAAGCAAACTAACTTCATGCAAGTCAAGGCTTCTAAAAGGCATGGGTCTTGCAGTAAGAAGCATAAAACTTGAATAAACTACTCCACAAAATTTGGTTTGCTATTAAGAAAGCAAGTGAAAGGAAGGTTTACACATATTTTGTTGTCTTTTATTGATGGGAAATATTTTGGAGTAAAGGAAAATGCTCAATGTAAGTGAATATAGTATAGCTTTGTTAATTTGTTAATTTGTTAAAGATAGTATAGCTTTGTTAATTTTTAGTGACCATGCATTAAGAAAACAATAACAAAAACAGGGATTCTGATTAATTACTCTAGCTGAAAATACACATTTAACAATTAAGAATCACAGACCATAAAAGCTGCATTTCATATTTCTACACAGAGATATCTGAGGCACTCTCTTTGGCAGTCTATGCCCACTCTGATATATTACATAGTCACAGATTCTCTGTTACAAGCCACAGAGGAACTTGGCAGTCCTGAATATCATGATCAACAGCCATGAATTCACTCATCCTCCACTCTCTGTAGACAGCTCCATTAATTCCATGTACCCTCTGGTAGATTTACCTATACTCAATTTGGTTAAAAGTCACCAGCATCTCACTTTAAAACACTCTTCCAGAATTTTTCTTCTTTATTACAGTCTTTCCTATTTTTAATCACTGCATATGTTTTCAGCTTTTCACTTTTCTGCTCCATTGTGTTCCACTTGTATTTCATTAAATGCCTTATCAGTCTAACATATCTCCACATCATGTCGACTATTTCCTATAATAGTTTCATCTTGACCTTTATTGACATGTCAGTTTTATGCTGCGCACTTTAATCAATATCTGTTTAGAAATTATTTACTTTTGTTCACTGAATGGCTTTGGTGTGTGGAAATTTTGTCATTCTTTATTACAACAAACTCTGATTACATGTACCTATTTTTTTAGATGTCGGCTTTCTATCAATGTTCAAGATGTATGTTATTTTACATCTCTTCAGACAATAATTTTAAATATAATAATATGCCTGTCTTCCTACAGAATACTATTTCAACAGCTAACGTATTTTAAATGTTTTTACTCCCAATTTACAAAGTTTGAATAAATTTCTGAAATAGCTCGAGAGCAGAAAAGGTATCTTAGAAAATAATCTTAAGGAAGGATTTTCAGTTGAACTTACTTCTTTATGAAAACTATATTTTGTCAAATATTGCTATCATAGTAATTGAATAAAATTATATTAGCAATGAATTAAAACATTGGCTACTGATCAATTATACAGAAAGAAATTTTACTCCTTGTCTTTAATAACTTAAAGTGTTTAGATAAAATTCAACATTTTCTAATGCTATAACTAATCACAAATTTTATGAAGTTTGGTAGAAAAGTGTCATGCAAAACATTAAACTGTATTATTCCCTTCTTTGATTTTCCTCTTAATATTATCCCTTTAAATGTTAAATAGTATCTACTTATTAGTTATTCACAAATTATACAATCTAAGTATATATACTATGTAATTCTTTGAGGATTTATGATGCTGACATTGATTATCATCCCAAGCCTGAGAAAAATCTTGTATCTTTTCAGGTAATGTTTAACCTCAATCCCTGACAAAGCTGATACTCACACAAGAGCTCTGGGAATAAAAGGGAACATGGTAATTTAGAATTTGAGAGACCTGCGTGTGATGGTCAGAGCATTCTCTTACTGGTTATGTGACATGAGACATATTACGTAACCTTGATGATCATCTGTTTTTTTCCACCTAAAAACTAGTTTCATTTATAAACAAAGATCCCCCCTCACTGATATTTGTAAAATTAAAAGAGATAATCTTTGCCATACACGTAAATTTGCACATTATGAGCACTCATGAAATCGTTGTTGCTTTTATTTTCTTACAAAGAAATGGAAAGAGATCAATGGGGTGATGCTGAGAGGGGAATAGTAAAATTCCTTCCTTCCAAAGCCCTGCATCACCACCTTGAAAATCACAGGAAGAATAGGAAATAATCCAAATGCTACTGCAGTCACCAGTAGATGGTAAGAAGAAAGGAAATGAATTCTAGCTGCTCACTCTTCTTCAGAGGTGTATAGAGAGACTTTAATAATAGAGACACTATAGGCAACACTGGAGAATATTTTTGATATTCTCACTAGCTAAAAACAGATTATGCAATTTTAAATTATCTTTAAGTATCTACAGACATATCTTGGAGATATGGTTTGGTTCCAGACCACAATGTTAAAGCAAATATTGCAATGTAGCAAGTCTATTAAAAACACCTTATTGCTTAAAAATGCTAATGATAATCTAAGCCTTCAGCAAGTATTAATCTTTTCACTGGTGGAGGGTTTTGCCTCAATATTGCTGGCTGCTAACTGATCGGGGTGGTGGTTGCTGAAGGCTGCAGTGGCTATGCCAGTTTCTTAAAATAAGACAACAATAAAGTTTGCTTATCCACTGATTCTTCCTTTTATGAAATATACATTTGTAGCATCAAATGCAGTTTCACAGCACGAGACTTACAGTAGAACTTTTTTCAAAGTTGGAGTCAATCATCTCAAACCCTCTTGCTGATTTGTCAACTAAGTTTAGGTAATATTCTAAGTCCTTTCTTGTCATTTCAAAAATTGTACACCATCTTCACCAGGAGTAGATATCATCTCAAGTAACCACTTTATTTGCTCATCTGTAAGAAGCAAGTCTTTGAGATAGGGGACAATATAACCAAATAGATGCAGCCAGAATGCACCACTGTCACAGAAAAGAGACTAAAATTGAGTAAAGCAATATTTTAAAAACATGTCTTTGGAGACAGAAGACCAAGAATCAATAGAAAGACAATATAGATGCTGAGGCTGAAGAGGGAGGAAGCTGAGAACCCTGCAGGGGTTGCCAAATGTCAGGGTTAGTATCCATCCCTGAACTCTTCATAGGGAAGTTGTGAGTGATGGAATAGTGGGTCAGCTCTCTCTCTCCATAGAACTCTGGGATTCTAATGTCAAGCGATTCCACATCCCCCATGGAAACTCAAGCTGACAGAGGAGTCTGCCTAAAGAGTAAGCAGAGACAGAACTTCAGCCTGTCCTAAGCCAAAGGATTTTTGAGTACAGGGCAGCTACAGCGGAACAGGGCCATAGGCACCCATCCCCCAAGGCTCCCCATTTTCCTCTGAGTTACTCTTACCTTAACATACAGAAGGCCCAAAAGAGAGCATGGCTGATTTTCCTACAGAATTAGGGCACATTTGTTCTTCAAGCCCATCTGCCTGCTAGCCCCTCCCAGAGCTCCTGCCTGTCCACTCCTGCAGGAGCATGTGCACAGCAGTTTCCACTGCCAGCCTTAGTGCATCACTGACATCCCCAACTCACCAGTTTCTGATGGCCTGAGATTATTTCTGATACTTCAGTGCAGCCAGTGCTCAATCCCAAGGGATAGGAGACTGGAGCTGCTGGCAGGTCTCACTTTTTCAAGGCTGCATGGAAGGAGTGCCTTGCAGATACTGGTGTCCAGCACTCAAGCAGGTGAGAAGCCCCCACTCTCAGAACACTGATAGTGGTCAGAAATATAGGCTCATGGATTGGCACAGAAGTGGGGTGTGCCTTACTTTACAGAACCTGTCTGGGAAGGGTATCACCTATCTGCTAGCTATAGCTTCTGCTCAAGAGAGCCTCAGGGCATAGAACACCTAACAAAGGAAATGCAGGCATGGCACCAGTGATTTTAGAGGGCTCCCCCAAGACCCAGGAGTGAACTTAGTGATGGAGTCATCTCTCCCCCTGACCCACCACTGTGAACATGCTGAAGTACAAAAGAGGCATAAGGGACTATCTGATGGCAATTACTCTTAAGTGCCATCTACTGGTTTGAATCCCAAATTACAACACCAAAAATATTCTGCAAATATTCAAAATGTATGACACTCAAGGCAAAAATTCACCTGCAAATAAAGGTCCTGTACAGAGTGTTCGTCCTCTGAAAACATCCAGAAATGAAGCCAATTGACTATACTCAACACACACAACAATTAAAGGACTACTAACCCTTTCAGATGAGAAAGAATCAGTGTAAGGACTGACAATTCGAACAGTCAGAGTGTCCCCTTAACTCCAAATGAGCACACTGGCTCCCAAGCAATGGTTCTTAGCCATGTTGGAAATGACTGAAATAACAGACATATAATTCAGAATCTGGATGGCATGGAAACTTATCAAGATTCTGGAGAAATCTGAAATCCAATACAAGGAACTCAAGGAAACTAATAAAATGATCCAAGAGCTCAGAGACAAAATAGCCATTTTAAGAAAGAACCAAACTGATGTTTTGGAAATAAAAAAAATCACTACATGTATTTTATAATACAGTTGAAAGTATTGCAAGCAGAATAGACCTAACCAAGGAAAGAATCTCATAACTTGAAGAGCAGTTTTTCAAATAAACTCTGTTAGACAAAATGTAGGAAAAAAGTTATAAAAGTTAATAAAACCTCTGGGAAATATGGGATTATGTGGAGACCAAACCTATGATTCATTAGCATTCCTGAGAGAGGAGAGAGGATAAGCAACTTGGAAAATAAATATGAGGATATAGTCCATGAAAATTTCACCAGTCTCACCAGAGAAGTTTACATGGAAATTTAAAAAATACAGAGAGACCAAGGAAGATATTATATAAGATCATCATCCCCAAGGCACATAGTAATCATATTCACCAAGTTCAATTTGAAAATAAATAAATGGCCGGGCGCGGTGGCTCAAGCCTGTAATCCCAGCACTTTGGGAGGCCGAGACGGGCGGATCACGAGGTCAGGAGATCGAGACCATCCTGGCTAACA
>NW_016813589.1:213991-227240 GCF_001698545.2 Rhinopithecus bieti | reverse complement strand
CAACAGAGCGAGACTCCGTCTCAAAAAAATAAAAAATAAAAATAAATAAATAAATAAATAAATAAATAAATATATAAGTAAATAAGTAAATAAATAAATAAAGGCAATTACTTGGAAGGGTCAGGGAAACCCATCTTGCCTACCAGCAGCAGACCTCTCAGCAGAGATCTTACAAGCCAGAAGAGACTGGGAGCCTATTTTCAGCGTCCTGAAAGAAAAGAAATTTCAACAAAGAATTGTATATCCTGATAAACTAAGCTTCATCAGTGAAGGAGAAATAAAATTATTCTCAGACGAGCAAATGTTAAGGGAATTCATTACCACTAGACTGATCTTATAAGAGGTTCAAGTCTACAAAACAACTAGCTAACAACATGATGATAATATCAAAATTTCATATAGCAATACTAACTCTGAATTTATCTAAACATGCCAATTAAAGGGCATATAGTGACAAGCTGGATAAAAATACAAGACCCAGTTGCCTGCTTTCTTCAAGAGACCTGTCTCACATGTAAGAATACCAACAAGCTCAAAGTAAGGGGATAAAGATCTACCATGCAAACAGCAGAAAAAAAGAGCAGGAGTTGTGATTCTAATATCAGACAAAACCGACCTTAAATCAACAAAGAAGGGAATTACTTAATGAGAAAGTGTTCAATTTAACAAGAAGATTTAAGTGTCATAAATATATACACACCCAATATTGGGGCACCCAGATGCATAAAGCAAGTTGTTCCTGATCTATGAAAAGAGGCAAAAAGCTACATAATAATAGTGGGAGACTTCAACACCACACTGACAGCATTAGACATATCATCAAGGAAAACAACTAACAAAGAAATTCTGGAGTTAAACTCAAAACTTGACCAATGGGACATATTAGACATTTATAGAATACTCCATCCAACAATGACAGAGTATGCATTCCTCTAATATACACATGGAAGGTAGTCTAAGATTGACCACATGCTCAGTCATAAAGCAAGTCCCAATAAATTCAAAAACACTGAAATCATACAAAGCACACTGTCAGACCACAGTGCAATAAAAATAGATATCAATATTAAGATATTTCAGTACTACACAAATATATGGAAGGTAAACACCTTACTCCTAAACTCTGGTGAACAACAAAATTATAGCAGAATTAAAAAAAAAAATTAAATTAGGAAAATAGAGACAAAACTTGTACAGTTTTAGGATACTCTAAAGCAGTACCAAGAGGAAAGTTTATAGCACTAAATGACTTCATAAAATAATTAGAAAGAGCTCAAATTAACAATCTAACCTTGTACTTAGAGGAACTTGGAAAAAAAGACCTAGAAATAAAGACCAAACCAACCCAGGAGGAAACAGAAGAAAATAAATAAGTAAAATCAGAGGATCAAATGAAATAGATATGTAAAATTCCATACAAAAGATTGATGAAACCAATAGTTCATTATTGAAAAGAATAAACAAGAGCAATAGACCACTAGTTAGATTAACAAAGAAAATATGAAGGGAAAATTCAACTAAGCACCATCAAAAATGATAAAGATGACATTACAACCAATCCCTCAGAAATACAAAAGGTCCTTAGAAGCTATTATGAACACACCTATACACACAAATTAGAAAACCTAGAAGAAATTGATAAATTCCTGGAAACTCAAGATTGAAACAAAATTGAAAACCTGAACAGACCAAAACAAGTTTTAAATTGAATCAGTAACAAAAACACTTACCAAACAAAAGAAGACCTGGGTTAGATGAATTCACAGTTGTATTCTTCCTGATATACGATAATAAAAAAACTCCTACCGTACTACTGAAACTCTTCCAAGAAATTGAAGAGTAGAAGCTCCTCCTTAACTCATGCTGTGAAGCCAGTATCAGCCTGATGCCAAAATTTGGCATAAAGACAGTGAAAAAGAAAATTTATGGTCAATATTCCTGATGAACAAAGATGCAAAAATCTTCAACGAAAATGAACAAAATTAAATCTGTTAACACATCAAAAAGTTAATTCACCATGATCAAGTAGACTTTATTCCTGGGATGTAAGGTTGGTACAGTATACACAGTATACACAAATCAGTAACTATGATTCATTACATAGATAGAATTAAAAACAAAACCCATATGATCACCTCAATAGATGCAGAAAAGTTTTTTTTTTTTTTTTTTTTTTTTTTTTTTTTTTTATTAAATAAAACTTCCATTCATGACTTAAAAAACCCTCAACAGATTAGGCATCAAAGGAAAACATATCAAAATTATAAGAGTCATCTATGACAAATTCATAGCCAACACCAGACTGAATGGGTAAAGGCTGGAACCACGCCCCTTGAGAACTGGAACTTGGGAAGGATGCCCATTCTCACCACTTAACATAGTACTGGGAGTCCTAGCCAAAGCAACCAGGGAAGAGAATAAAGTGAAAGGCATCAAAATAGAATAAGAAGAAATCAAATATCTCTCTCTGTTGATATAATTCTTTACCTAGTAAATTGCAAAGACTATAGCAAAAGACATCTAGAAGTGATAAATGACTTCAATAAAGTTTCAAGATACAGAATCACTATGCAAAAATCAGTACTATTTATATATACTCCAACAATGTTCTAACTGAGAGCCAAATCAAAAAGTCAATCCCATTTACAATAGCAAAAAAAAAAAAAAACAAAAAAAAAACAGTGAGGTACCTAGGAATATAGCTGAAGATCTTTGCAAGGAGAACTAAAAAACACTGCTGAAAGAAATCAGAGATTACCACAAATAAATGAAAAAATATTCCAAGCTCTTAGATTGGAAGAGTCAACACCATTATCATACTGCTCAAAACAACTTGCAGATTCACCACTCATTCTCTCAAACTGTCAATGTTATTTGTAATAGAATTAGGAAAAAAAATATTCTAACATTCATATGGAACAAGAAAAGAGCCTGAATACCCAGAGCAATCCTAAGGAAAAAGAACAAAACCAGAGGCATCACATTAACCATCTTCAAACTATACTATAAGGCTATAGTAATCATAACAGCATGAAACTGGTTCAAAAACAGACAAATAGACCAATAGAATAGAAAACATAACCCAGAAATAAAGTGATACACAACCATCTGATCTTCAACAAAGTCTACAGAAATAAGCAATGGGGAAAGGATTTTCTATTCAATTAATAGTGCTGGGATAACTAGCTAGCCATATACAGAAGAATAAAATTGGCCCCCTACCTTTCACTATATACAACAATCAACTCAAGATGGGTCCGGCGTGGTGGCTCACGCCTGTAATCCCAGCACTTTCGGAGCCTGAGGAAGGCGGATCACCTAAGGTGAGGAGTTTGAGACCAGCCTGGCCAGCAAGGTGAAATCCCATCTCCACTAAAAATACAAAAAATAGCCTGGTGTGGTGGCATGTGCCTGTAGTCCCAGCTATTCGGGAGGCTGAGTTAGGACAATCTCTTGAACTCAGGAGGTGGAGGATGCAGTGAGCCGAGACGCACCACTGCACTCCAACCTGGGCGACAGAGCGATGTTCTTAAAGATGGATTTAAAGACTTATTTATAGGATGTCAAACCGTAAAAATCCTAGAAGAAAACCAAGGAAATACTTTTCTTGAGATTGGCCTTGGCAGATAATTTTCTACAAGTACCCAAAAGCAATTCCAGTAAAACAAAAAATTGATAAATGGGACCTATGTACACTAAAGAGCTTCAGCACAGCCAAAAAATTATCAATAGTGTAAACAGACAGCCTAAAAAATGGGAGAAAATGTCCTCAAACTATATATCTGACAGCAGTCTAATATGCAGAATTTATAAGGAACTTAAACAAATCAATAAGCAAAACAGATAACCCCATTAAACATAAGCAAAGGACATGAGCAAATACCTCTCAAAAGAAGATATACAAATGGTCAACGACAAGAATAAATGCTCAACATCAGTAATCATTAGAGGAATGCAAATAAAAACCATAGTAAAAGAGTATTTCACATCAGTCAGAATAGTTATTAATAATTCAAAAAATAACAGCTGCTGAGCGACTGCAGAAAAATGGAAATGCTTTTACATTGTTGGTGGAAATGTAAATAGTTCAGTCGTGATAGAAAGATTTCTCAAAGAACTAAAAACAGAACTACCATTAGACCCAGTAATCCTACTACTGGGTGTATAAACAAAAGGAAACTTAATTGTTTTACAAAAACAACACATGTATGCATATGTTCATCATAGGACTATTTACAATTTAAAAAACATGGAATCCATCTAGGTGCTCATCACCAGTGAATTGAATGAAGAAAATATGGTACATATACACCATGGAATACTATGCAGCCATAAAAAGAACAAATTATATCATTTATGCAATATAGTTAGAGCTGAAGTCCATTATCCTAAGCAAATTCATGCAGGAATAGAACACCAAACACTGAATGCTTTCATCTGTGGGATGAAACATTGTGGGAGCTAAACTTTGAGTATACTTGGACATAAAGATGAGAACAATAAACACTGAGGACTAATAGAGTGGGGAAGGAGGGAGTTGGGCATGGCCCAAAAAACTACTTGTTGGTTATTATGCTTTATTCGTTCAAGTTTTGTCATAAAATTATAGCAATTGTTCAGGTGAGGTGGTTCATGCCGTAATTCCAGCACTTTGGGAGGCTGAGGTGGGCAGATCACTTGAGGTCGGGAGTTGGGGACCAGCCTGGCCAACATGGTGAAACTCCATCTCTACTAAAAATACAAAAATTAGCTGGGCGTGGTGGCACCTGCCTGTGATTCCAGCTACTTGGGAGGCTGAGGCACGAGAATTGCTTGAACTTGAGAAGCAGAGGTCTCAGTGAGCCAAGATCCTGCCACTATACTCCAGCCTGGGTGACAGAGTGATACTCAGTCTCAAAACAAAACAAAACAGAAAATGGATTATAGCAACTGACTCATATCTTCAACCTCCTTCTAATTTGAGTTATCTTGCCATTTCGACCACCTGTGCAGTTACTTCCTCCACTGAAGTTTTGAACCCCACCAAGTCATCTATAAGGGTTGGGATCGACTTCTTCAAAACTCCTGTTATTTTTGTTATTTTAACTTCTGTCCAGATCCACCAGAGAAATTGCTATCTATGGCAGCTATAGACTTACAAAATGCATTTCTTTAATGAGACTTGAAAGTCAAAATTACTTTTTGATTCATAGGCTGCAAAATGGATGTTGTGTTAAGAGGAATAAGAATAGCATTAATGCCCTTATGTGTCTTTCTCAGACCTCTTGGGTAGCTAGGTGCATTGTCAATGAACAGTAATATTTTGAAATACTTCTTTGTTTTTCTAAGTAGTAGGTCCAACAACTGACTTAAAATATCCAGTAATGCATGCTGTAAACAAGTATGCTATCATTCAAGCTTTGCTCTTCCATTTTTAGCACACAGGTAGAGTAGTATTAGCATAATTTTTAAAGGTCCTAGGGTTTTTGGAAGAGTACATGAATATTGAATTGAACTTAAAACACCAGCTACATTAGCCCCTAACAAGAGAGTCACCCTGTCCTTTGAAGCTTTGAAGCCAGGCACTGACTTCTCCTCTTTCGTTATGAAAGTACAAGATGGCATCTCCTTCCAATTGAAGGCTGTTTTACTTACATTGAAAATCTGTTGTTTAGTGTAGCTACCTTTATCAAACGTCTTAGCTGGATCTTCTGGATAACTTGCTGCAACTTCTACATTAGCACTTATTGCTCCAGCTTGTACTTTTCTATTATTCCGTATGGCTTCTTTCTCTAAACCTCATAAACTATCCTCTGCTAGCTTCCAATGATTCCTTTGCAGCTTCCACACTTTTGTCACCCTTCACAGAATAGATGAGAGTTAAGGCCTTGCTTTGGATTAGGCTTTGCCTTAAGAGAATGTTGTGAATGGTTTGAACTTCTAGCCAGACCACTCAAACTTTCCCCATATCAGCAATAAGGCTGTTTCATTTTCTTATTATTTGTGTGTTCACTGTAGTACCACTTTTTAACCTTTTTTTTTTTTTTTGAGACACAGCCTTGCTATATTGCACAGGCTGGAGCTCAGAGGTTCGATTACAGCTCACTGAAGCCTCAACCTCCCTAGCTCAAGTGTTTCTCTCACCTCAGCCTCCTAAGTAGCTGAGACTACAGGTATGCCACACCTTACCCGGCTATATTTTAATTTTTTTTTTTTTTTTTTGTAGAGATGGGGTATTGCCATGTTGCTCTTGCTGGTCTCAAACTCCTGGGCTCAAGTGATTCATCTCCCTTGGCCTCCCAGAGTGCTGGGATTGCAGGCATGTGTAGTAACACTTTTAGTTTACTTCAAGAACTTCTCCTTTGCATGCAAAACTTGGCTGTCTAGTGCAAGAGGCCTAGCTTTCAGCCTATCTTTGCTTTTGACATACCTTTATCATTAAGCTTAATCATTTCTAGCTTTTGATGTAAAATGAGAAATGTGCAACTCCTCCTTTCACTTGAACACTTAGAGGCTATTACAGAAAAATGAATTGGCCCCATTTCAATATTTTATCTCAGGGAATGGAGAAATCTGAAGAGATGGAGAGAAACAGAAGAATGGACGGTCGGTGGAGGAATTAGAACATGAAAAATATTTATTAACTTTGCCATCTTATATGGGTGCAGTCTGTGACATGACAAAACAATTACAATAGTAAATTCAAAGATCATTGATCACAGATCTCCATAAAAGATACAATAATAATGAAAATATTTGAAACACTGTGAGAACTAACAAAATATAATTCAAAGACATAAAGTAACCATATGCTGTTGGAAACATTGTGTCAATAGACTTGCTAGATGCAGGGTTGCCACAAACCTTTAATTTGTAAAAAGCATAATATCAATAAAACACAACAAAGTGAGTCACAATAAGATGAGGTATGCTTGTACTTTCATGTTGGGAAATTCTGTAGATAACAACTGAAATTTAATTAATGTTAAAAATGACATTGCACTTAATCAAAATACAGGTTACCTTGTGTAATTACATCAACCTAAGATCAAAAATAAAACTTTTGAAGATAAATTTGAGGTAAGTCCAGTTATGTGCAGATGGGTATTATTGAATTTGTGGTTATTTTTCATCCTTTCTGGAGGGTAAATATTGAATGCTACATTTCTCAAATGTCAATCATTGCACTATACTACTCAAATCAAATCAAGTCAAGGCTATACAGCTCTCCATTTTTATAGTTCAGTTGTCTGAATTGCTCTACATTGATTTAGTGCACTTTGAAAACTCAGGAAAGTTTTGTGATTTGGGTCATTTTATACATTGTATGCAATCCACTCATTCATGTAAAAGTATTAGCTAGAGTTACAGTATTTTAAATTTAAGAGAGATAGAGGAAAGAAAAAATTACCTCTGACTCTTGTTCTTTTTAAATGTGGATGGCAATTTGGACAAATATTCAGAATGGTAATTAAAGAACAAATTACTCTTCCAATAGCATTACATTACAAAACCATGAATTACATAATATGGAAGAGTAATCATAACTTTGTGGAAATTCATTACAACAACTCTTTTTATCTACCTAATTATTCAAGTCAAATACTTGGAAGACATATTTAACTCTTCATCTTTCTACATCTGATAAACCATCAAATCCTACATTCTCTTTCTAAATATCTTCCTGATACACTGTTTTCTACCAAGCTGATTATTGGATGTGCAGAACTTGGGTAAATGTTTATTTTAAGGTCTCTATTTTATAAGCAATTTGTTTTAAAAATTATTCATCAGCCTGTGACAAGTACAGTGACTTATCAATAAAGATTTTGCAAAATGAGTAAAGAACATGTGCTTGCATATGTGCTAATTTTCTCATTCGTCTATATACACATTATTTGTAATAAGGCACTGTATCTTTTTGTTTAGGTCCAGAAATCATCCTTTACTTTATTTTATATTTTGGCAAATGTGTTATTGTGTGTTGGGAACAGGTCCCCAAATCTGACCATAAACTGGCCCCCAAACTGGCCATAAACAAAATCTCTGCAGCACTGTGACATGTTTGTGACGGCCATGATGCACACGCTGAAGGTTGTGCGTTTACCGGAATGAGGGCAAGGAACACCTGTCCCACCCAGGACAGAAAATCACCTAAGGTATTCCTAAACCACAAACAATAGCATGAGCAATCTGTGCCTTAAGGACATGTTCCTGCTGCAGATAACTAGCCAGAGCCCATCCCTTTGTTTCCTGTTTTAGTTAATCTATAATCCATAGAAGCAATGCTTATCACTGGCTTGCTGTCAGTAAATATGTGGGTAAAACGCTGTTCATGGCTGTCCTCTCAGAAGGCTGTCAGCCCCCTGATTTCCCACTCCATGCTCTACATTTCTATGTGTGTGGCTTTAATTCCTCTAGCGCCGCTGGGTTAGTCTCCATGACGGAGTTGGTCTTGGCAGTTGTGGCTAAAATCTTATCTCCTACTGTGAGAAAAAGCTAGCAAACCCATTATTACAATGCAATAACTCTTCAGAACACGTTAGTATTGAAACAATTTGGATCTTCTTGCCTCTGCAATTCCCTAATATCAATTATTTAATACTGGTTACATCCTCATATTATTATTTATAATGTTTCACCATCCATTGTGCCACCTTCTTCCCAATTCTTGGTTTCCAACGATTTTCTCAAAAATTGTTACTGTACTTAATTGATGATGAACCAAAATGCAAGCCTTGCCCAGAGTTTGCAGGAAAATGTGAGTTATTAATTTTCTGTATATACTACTTTAATATAAGATTATTTTAAAATAAATATGGAATAACACATTGTCCAATCTTCTTTTTTACTTAATGTATTATGCTATAATCACTGCATTCCTAGAATTTGATGCCTTTAAATATTAATTGCAACCCCTCCCTCTTGCACAGTTACCTGGAGGTGAGAACTGTAAGTCAAAGGCTATGTATAAAGAATGAAAATAAGAGTTCTATTGAAACAAGGAATGAAAGCTCTGCCCCTAAACTGACATGGATTATGACTGACGATGTCACCAAATTGTGGAGAAGCATTCACTAACATAATTGAACAATAGTTTTGAAAGCTCTTGTACAAGTTGCAAGTAGCCATAAGACTTACTGGCCTGGTGTATGGAGACTTCAGAGGAGGTAGGGCAACTCTTCTGGGTGCCATGAGCAAGGTAAGGTATGCTTGGACTACCCCAATTAAGATTCTGTAGGTCAGTTCACCCCGTGTAAAGCTTATTTTATCACCCAGGGGGCATGTGCAATGTCTGAAAACATTTTTAGTCATCACATAGTGGCAGGTTGGGCAGGGAGGCAAGATTGCTACCTGCGTCTAGTGGGTAGAGGACAGTGATGCTACAGTGATGCTGCTAAGCGTCCTTCAATATGCAGACAGCCTTCTACAACAAGGAATTATCTAGCTTGCAATGTGAATAGTGTCAAAGTTTAGAGACTCTGCTGTAGAGCCAAGACCCCACTGAAGTAGAAATTCTGATGGGTAAGAGCTAAAGAAATGGTTCACATGCACTGTTTGAAACTAAAGGTCAGCAGTGGACTATTAGTTTCTTAGATGTCTAGACTTGTCCTCGGTGCAACACAACTACAATCCCAAGTCAGGATGTGAGCACCCCACCATTCCAATCTCATATGACTCTGAAAACAAAATCACATGATCCACCCTTGTCGTGGGGCCCTTGGACAACCTCATGGTGTGAGTTCCAGAGCTTTTTACAAAATCAACCCCATGGTCTATATAGGAAATTGAGGATAAAGGAAAGTCCTAAAGGGGAAACACATGTCACAGGGCCCAAGTAGGTCATGATCTGAGCTCACAATGCCCTGCCATCCTAAAGGTGCTGCTGTTCTGGACACTGTAGGTACCAGAGAGAGACTTAGAAGATATTAAAGAGGGCCCTTCAAGTTCAAGCTCTCAGAGCCATGTATCATGCTATCAGTTCTCCTTTTCAATTCTTGAAACATCACCATTTCTTATATCAGTGCCTACAGTATCCTCCTCCTAACTGTTCTCTCAAAGACACATCCCTTATTTCATTCTCTTCATTTCAGCAAGAGTGAGTTATCTCGCATAGTCATTTAATACTATTTAAGATCATTCAACAACTTCCCACTTTTCTCAGAATAAAAACCTAAAATCCTTAACTTAATCTAAAGGAAATTCAGCTGTTGTCTAACATTCTAGTCTTATTTCATTCATCTTTTCCCCTTTACCTCTCTATTTTACCACCGTACTGGACTTTTGTGTGTGTGTTCTTTAATAAATTGTGCTTATTTTAAAACAGAGGAAGCTGAAAGGCCATCCACCACCCACTGCATCTCCTCTATCTGCACTTGAGATTCCTTCTAATAGGTACTTTTTCCTAAGAGATTTCATTTTGTCTCAGACTGAGTGAGGTCCAACTGTCACTCACATTTGTAGCATCTCCCATTTTATTCTCATTCCTTTATAATGACCTGGTCAGTGCTTGTCATCCCCCTTACACTGCATGCTCTGTGAGAGTAGAGAATAAATCACAGAAGCTCACTGTACTACCGCCCCACAGATATCATGGAAACTGGCCAAATATAGATGGAGAGTTAATGAGTAGTTGGAAGCTAAATATTTGAAAGACATTTTTTTCTGTTTAGTTTAGCATTAAGTAGACTCTATTTTATACTGCATTTTATTATTAAAACCTATAAATATGCAGAAATAAAAAAGGAAAAATATGATAAACCCTGAATTCCCATCATCAATATCTAACAATTGTCACCTTATTTTATATTTACTTCATCTATTTTGCTCTAAAATTTACAATAATTTCATGTTATGTACCCCATAGTACTTCAGTATGAATACCAAAAACCAAAAGCATCCTCCTATATAACCTATGAGAATACTATGTCACGTCTAAAAAAAAGAAAAAAAAATGATAACTTAATATTATCTAACTCCCAGAGTATATTCTTATTTCTCCAGATTTTCCCAAAAATATCTTTTCCCATTCATTTCAAACCAGGATTGAGCTATATCCACACACTGCACTTGGCCATTATATCCCTTAATTCCTTTTGATATCAGCAATTTGGTAGTTCAGCATTGATTTTATTTTTACAAACTGGTCATTGTCTAGATATGTTAATTTTCTGAGTTAAAACTAAATTGTGAGTAGAATTAAAATATACACCTCCTCCATATCTCTTTCAGTAAATATGAAGAGAGGGATGCAGAAAAAGAAATAGATACTGAAACCATCCCTATAAGCTCTATAAAATTAATCAAAATGATGGTAGGGGAAAAACGAAAATGAACTAAGCTTGCAGCACATTCAGCATTCATTGAGGTTAGCTTGCTCTCTTATCTGCTTCTTCATGGTTGTTCACTGCGTCTAGTCATAGACTTGATGTCAGCAATCGCCCATCTGCAGTGCCCACTACCATGATGTGGCCTAGGCTATGTGCTCAGTGGAGGTGGTGGGAGCCAGGAACAGGTGAAAGTTCTACTCCCTTCTGAGTCAGAGTGGTGGGAGCCCCATCCTCATGGGTACAGCTGCAGCTGCCCAGCCCCAGCTGCAGACCTGGATATCCCCACACTCTTGGGGAGCCAGGAAAAACCCTGCCTCCACAGACTCAGGAGTGCCTGCTCCCACTGCCTGGTCTGTCCCCACTCCTTGGGTCTGTTCTGATTTTGGAGCAAAGTGGAGACCAGGCACTGTTGTCCGGCCCCCTGCCACCTCTGGACTTGGGCACCTACAAGCACTGGAGGGAGACCAGAGGAATTCTGAGGGCAGATTGGCATGGGCCTGCAGGCACCCCTCAGCATGAACAGCCTGGGCACCATGGACAGTAGTTTGATGGTGGTGGGAGGCTGACAGGGTCCTGTGAAGAAAGGGGTGGGTCTTTGGTGAAGCCCCATATTCAGGCCAGGGGGTTGAGTGGTCAGTTCCATGGACTGAAGTGAGAACTTATGGTGCTTTCTCCAGGACCATCCATGGCCACCAATGGATTAATCAACATGAATTTCCTCCCCTCTGAAGCCCATAAAACCCCCTGGACTCAGTCAGACTTGAGCAGTGATTATAGGACAACCTGTCTGCAGACATGAGCTACATGCTGTGTGTGTCCTCTCAGCTAAGAGCTGAGCATATGTTGGGACAAACTGTCTGCACACAGGAGCTACCACCTGTGGGTCTCCTCTCAGCTGAGAGCTGAACAGACATCAGGATGACCTGTCTGCAGACAGGAGCTATCCACTTCAAGTCTCCTCAGAGTTGTTCTGTTGCTTAATAAAGCACCTCTTCACCTTACTCACCCTTCAGCTGTTCACAAACCTCATTCTTCCTGGACATGAGACAAGAATTTGGGACTTGCCAAATGGTGGGACTGAAAGATCAGTAACATAAACAAGACTGAATCATACACCTTGTTAGCCAGGTTGTGGGTGATGAAAAGGAGGAAGAGAAAAGGAGAGAAGCACTGCAGCACTTCAGGGAGCCCAGACCTGGGACTATAGATGTCAGCTGATCTGAAGAACTCCAGTGACACAGCTGGTCTGAAGGACTCCACAAGGAGCTGACTCATTAAAAATGCAGATTCTGGCCAGGTAAGGTGGGTCACACTTGTAATCCTAGCACTTTGGAGACTGAGGCGGGTGGAACACGAGGTCAGGAGTTCTAGATCAGCCTGGCCAACACAGTGAAACCCCGTCTCTAGTAAAAATACAAAAATTAGTTGGGCATGGTGGCAGGCACCTGTAATCCCAGCTACTCGGGAGACTGAGGCAGGAGAATCGCTTGAACCCGGGAGGTGGACGTGGCAGTGAGCTGAAATTGCACCATTGAACTCCAGCCTGGGTGACAGAACTAGATTCTGTCTCAAATATATATTTATATTTATAAGGTTTCCACATTGTGATGATTTCATCCCTCTTACCCCAACCAACGAATGATCTCCATTTTCCAGCCACTCATCCTCAATGATTCCCTTAAAAATCTCAGCCGCATGTTCTCACTCATAGGTGGGAACTGAACAATGAGATCACTTGGACTCGGGAAGGGGAACATCACACACCAGGGCCCATCATGGGGAGGGGGGAGGGATCACATTGGGGAGTTATACATGATATAAATGATGAATTGATGGGTGCTGACGAGTTGATGGGTGCAGCACACCAACATGGCACAAGTATACATATGTAACAAACCTGCATGTTATGCACATGTACCCTAGAACTTAAAGTATAATAA
>NW_016813589.1:205098-210513 GCF_001698545.2 Rhinopithecus bieti | reverse complement strand
AAAATAAAATAAAATAGATAAAATAAAATAAAATAAAATAAAATAAAATAAAATAAAATAAAATAAAATAAATAAATGTTGAGTACTTCTTTCATTTACTTTGCCTTAAAACTTACTTTTCTTGCTAACTCACTTTTCTCACTAAGGTCTCTTCTACAACCTATTAAAGATAAAAATAAGTATTCAGACTCATTAGTCATTATAACATAGCAACTGTAGTTATTTTGCTTCATTAAAACATAGAACTCTTTGAAATACAGGTGCTTGGGCTTGGCTAGATTAATAAGGAGGTAATTTAAGAGAACATCTGGTTGTTTGTAACTACCTAGGGTAGGAAGAAAGAAATCCAGATGCTTACATAAGTCATCTCTACATCTCTCTCTAGTTTACACAAAAACATTTTCACAATAGATATAGTAAGCAAAAATTTAAAGCTATTTGGACTTACATATGCCTGGCAGAAATATATGTATACATATTTTTCCAAATTTCTTAAACCAGGAGTGTGCATGGACCTACTCAGTATGCATGCATGTATGTATGTGTTCTTATTACAACCCTGAACTATATTTGTTACAGCTATTTTGACCACCACAGAAAGATACATTGGTAGGAAGAATTCTAAGACTGTTCCCAATGTTTCCACTCTCTGGCATGCATATTCTGCATAATCAACCCCCTCCCTCTTAGTGTGACTATGCATATGATAGATGCCACTGTCATAATAGGTTGCATTAAATGACAGATATGAAAGAATTTTGTAAATGTAAATCAGTTGACTTTAATTTAATCAAAATGAAAATTATCTTGGCTGGGCCAGACCTAATCAGCTGAGCCCTTTATAAGACTCAGAGCTGCAGAGAAGCAATTCTCTCGGCCTTGAAGAAATAAGCTGTCAACGATATATACATCTGCAAGAAAATGAATTCTGCTTTCAACCATGTGAGTTGGGAAGAGGACCCTAAGCCTTAGGTGAGGTCACAGGCCCAGTGGCACATAACTTTGTATTTGTTTCCCTTCCTTCCTTCCTTCCTTCCTTCCTTCCTTCCTTCCTTCCTTCCTNCTTCCTTCCTTCCTTCCTTCCTTCCTTTCCTTCCTTCTTTCCTTCCTTCCTTCCTTCCTTCCTTCCTTCCTTCCTTCCTTCCTTCCTTCCTTCCTTCCTTTCTCTTTCTTCTCTCTTTCTTTCTTTTCTTTTCTTTTTTTGACAGAGAGTCTCACTCTCTCTCCCAGGCTGGAGTGGTACAGTGGTGTGAGCTTGGTTTCCTTCAGCCTTGACTTCCCCCGGCTCAGGTGATACCACCTATCTCAATATCCTGAGTAACTGGGACTACAGGCAGGCACTACCATGTCCAGCTAATTTTTTTTTTTTTTTTTTTTTTGTAGAGTCAGGGTTTTTGATATGTTGTCCATACTGGTTTTGAACTCCTGTGCTCAAGTGATCTTCCTGCCTTAGCCTCCCAAAGTGCTGGGACTACAGGCATGAGCCACCATGCCCTGCCAACACCTTTGATATGGCTATGTCAGATATTGAGCAGAAGACACAAATAAACTGTGCTCTGATTCCTGCCCTTTGGTAACTGTGTGATAATAAGCATATGCTGTTGCAAGCTGCTACATTTGTGGAAATTTGTTGCACAGTGGTGGGAAAATAATAATAATAGCAGTGGGAATAATAATGGACTGTGTATATCACAAGGCCTTGCATTTGTTTGTATTTAATACATGGTAGGCATTAATTAAAACTATTAATAATTTCAGTTTTATAAACTAAAATTAATTTCACAAGCCTTCCATAATAACAAGGATTATTTTCTGTCCTCACATTAGCAAATGATTCATTAGCAGAAATTTTTTAATGTGGCAGCCACAGGTTAATCTCAAGCACGCTTGTTCCCAGCTAAACTTGATTGAAGGTATATCCTTGTGTATAAAAAGATGCTTACTATAGACAGGCAGAGTAAGAAAGAGGATTATTGTAATACATTGAAAAATAAAAGAGATTTATAGTATAACCAATTGAAGTTTAGCTTCTAAAGCTAAGAATATTTTCTGAGTTAACTGGGCTTGTGAGGCATAGGTGAAATGTGGCTTACAAAATAAAAAGGGTTTCTTTTTCAGGAAATATAATTGCAGAGGAAGATCTAGCAGGAAGCAGTATAAAAGGATGTAATTTTCTATAAGCATTATTTATTTACATTTGCAATAATACTTGAGAAATTCAGGAACTGTTTTCTAAAGGAGAAATAGAATAAAGAAGCTTCATTTAATTGTGTTCTTTTTTTTTTTTTTCTTTTGTGAAATGAAAAGGTAAATGGGCAAGAATTTCTTTCGATCATTAAAAACATCTTGAGATAGTGCTAACAAATATTATGGTTATTTATTAAAATTAGAAATATAGGATTACACAAAGGGACACAAATAACTTTTAGCATCTTTTCATAAAAAATGAATCATGGAATCATGGTCATAGGAATAACAAGAATTCAGAAGACCAGTTACAGCAGAAATAAGATACAGAGTATATTATCTGAGAGAAGCTTAGAAACATCTGTCCCCACTGGCAAAATAAAGGGCAAGAAAGAAGCAAGACAGTCATCACTTGTATGTAATTGGAAAACAAATAGAGAAGTCATGTTATGTTGAATACCCATTAAACATTGTAAATTGTATTGAAATGTTTAAGAAGTGCAATTAATAACCAATGAGTTTATTTTACTCATCATTGCCAAAATGCTGTATACTAAGAAGAATTTCATAATATAGACTGTGTACTTCATTTACCAAATCTCTGTTTGTGACTTTGTCTAAACCTTTATAAAGAAATATACTTGAACAATTTAGCAAGAGAAAAATAAGCAGTCCAATTCAAAAATAAGCAAGGGGAGATGAAGATGGCCGAATAGGAACAGCTCCAGTCTCCAGCTCCCAGCATGAGGAACACAGAAGATGGGTGATTTCTGCATTTTCAGCTGAGGTACTGGGTTCATCTCACTAGGGAGTGCCAGACAATCAGTGATGGTCAGTTGCTGCAGCCGGACCAGCGAGAGCTGAAGCAGGGCGAGGCATCACCCCACCTGGGAAGTGCAACAGGGAAGGGAATCCTTTTTCCTAGCCAGGGAAACTGAGACACACAACACCTGCAAAATCGGATAACTCCCACCCTAATACTGCGCTTTACCAATGGTCTTAGCAAATGGCACATCAGGAGATTATATTGCACACCTGGCTGGGAGGATCCCACACTTGCAGAGCCTCCCTCATTGCTAGCACAGCAGTCTGTGATCTAATGGCAAGGCAGCAGCCAGGCTGGGGGACGGGTGCCCACCATGGCTGAGGCTTAAGTAGATAAACAAAGCCACTGGGAAGCTCCAACTGGGTGGAGCCAACAGCAGCTCAAGGAGGCCTGCCTGTCTCTGTAGACTCCACCTCTGGGGACAGAGCACAGCTAAACAAACAAACAAAAAAAGCAGCAGAAACCTCTGCAGAGGCAAACGACCTTGTCTGACAGCTTTGAAGAGAGCAGTGGATCTCCCAACATGGAGGTTGACATCTGAGAACGGACAGAGTGCCTGCTCAAGTGGGTACTGGACCCCTGAGTAGCCTAACTGGGAGACATCCCCTACGAGGGGCAGACCAACACTCCACACCTCACACGGCGGGGTACACCCCGAAACAAAGCATCCAAAGCAAGAATCAGACAGGTACACTTGCTGTTCAACAATATTCTATCTTCTGCAGCCTCTGCTGCTTATACTCAAGCAAACAGGGTCTGGAGTGGACCTCAAGCAGTCTCCAGCAGACCTACAGTTGAGGGACTTGACTGTTAGAAGGAAAACTAACAAACAGGAAGGACACCCACACGACAACCCCATCAGTACATCACCATCATCAAAGACCAAAGGCAGATAAAACCACAAAGATGGAGAAAAAGCAGGGCAGAAAAGCTGGAAATTCAAAAAATAAGAGTGCATCTCCCCCTCCAAAGGAATGCAACTCATCACCAGCAACGAATCAAAGCTGGATGGAGAATGACTTTGATGAGTTGAGAGAAGAAGGCTTCAGTCCATCAAACTTCTCAGAGCTAAAGGAGGAATTACATACCCAGCACAAAGAAACTAAAAATCTTGAAAAAAGAATGGAAGAATAGATAACTAGAGTAATCAATGCAGAGAAGGCCATAAATGAACTGACAGAGGTAAAAACCATGACATGAGAACTATGTGAAAAATACACAAGCTTCAGTAACAGACTCGATCAACTGGAAGAAAGAGTATCAGTGACTGAGCATCAAATGAATGAAATGAAGCAAGAAGTCTAAAGAAAAAAGAAGAAAAAGAAATGAACAGTGTCTTCAAGAAGTATGGGATTATGTGAAAAGATCTAATGTACATCTGACTGGGGTGCCTGAAAGTGAGGGGGAAAATGGAACCAAGGGGGAAAACACTCTTCAGGATATCATCCAGGAGAACTTCCCCAACCTAGTAAGGCAGGCCAACATTCAAACTCAGGAAATATACAGAACGCCACAAAGATACTCCTCAAGAAGAGCAACTCCAAGACACATAATTGTCAGATTCACCAAAGTTGAAATGAAGGAAAAAATGTTAAGAGCACCCAGAGAGAAAGGTCCGGTTACCCACAAAGGGAAGCCCATCAGACTAACAGCAGATCTCTCGGCAGAAACTCTCCAAGGCAGAAGAGAGTGGGGACCAACGTTCAGTATTCTTAAGGAAAAGAATTTTCAACCCAGAATTTCATATCCAGCCAAACTAATTTTCATAAGTGAAGGAGAAATAAAATCCTTTACAGATAAGCAAATGCTTAGAGATTTTGTCACCACCAGGCCTGCCTTACAAGAGACCCTGAAGGAAGCACTAAACACAGAAAGGAACAACCGGTACCAGCCATTGCAAAAGCATGCCAAAATGTCAAGAACATCGATGTTAGGAAGAAACTGCATCAACTAATGAGAAAAAAAACCAGTTAATATCACAAAGACAGGATCAAGTTCACACATAAGAATATTAACATTAAATGTAAATGGGCTAAATGGTTCAATTAAAAGACATAGACTAGCAAACTGAATAAAGAGTCAAGACCCATCAGTTTGCTGTATTCAGGAGACCCATCTCACATGCAGAGACATACATAGGCTCAAAATAAAGGGATGGAGGAAGATCTACCAAGCAAATGGAGAACAAAAAAAGGCATGGGTTGCAATCCTAGTCTCTGATAAAACAGACTTTAAACCATCAAAGATCAAAAGAGACAAAGAAGGCCATTACACAATGGTAAAGGGATCAATTCAACAGGAAGAGCTAACTATCCTAAATATATATGCACCCAATACAGGAGCACCCACATGCATAAAGCAAGTCCTTAGAGACTTACAAAGAGACTTAGACTCCCATACAA
>NW_016813589.1:178332-203968 GCF_001698545.2 Rhinopithecus bieti | reverse complement strand
AAAATTGACAAATGGGATCTAATTAAACTAAAGAGTTTCTGCACAGCAAAAGAAACTACCATCAGAGTGAACAGGCAACCTACAGAATGGGAGAAAATTTTTGCAATCTACTCATCTGACAAAGGGCTAATATCCAGAACCTACAAAGAACTCAAACAAATTTACAAGAAAAAAACAAACAACCCCATCAAAAAGTGGGCAAAGGACTCAAACAGACATTTCTCAAAAGAAGACATGCTTACAGCCAACAGATACATGAAAAAATGCTCATCATCACTCGCCATCAGAGAAATGCAAATCAAAACCACAATGAAATACCATCTCACTTCAGTTAGAATGGCAATCATTAAAAAGTCAGTAAACTACAGGTGCTGGAGAGGATGTGGAGAAACAGGAATACGTTTACACTTTTGGTGGGATTGTAAACTAGTTCAACCATTATGGAAAACCGTATGGCGATTCCTAAAGGATCTAGATCTAGGAGTACCATATGACCCCACCATCCCATTACTGGGAATATACCCAAAGGATTATGAATCATGCTCCTATAAAGACACATGCACACGTAT
Source organism: Rhinopithecus bieti (assembly GCF_001698545.2). Lineage (NCBI taxonomy): Eukaryota > Metazoa > Chordata > Mammalia > Primates > Cercopithecidae > Rhinopithecus > Rhinopithecus bieti. Next base: position 203,399 of record NW_016813589.1, on the reverse strand, counting down.
GTTCATTGCGGCACTATTCACAATAGCAAAGACTTGGAATCAACCCAAATGTCTATCAGTGACAGATTGGATTAAGAAAATGTGGCACATATACACCATGGAATACTATACAGCCATGAAAAAGGATGAGTTTGTGTCCTTTGTAGGGACATGGTTGAAGCTGGAAACCATCATTCTCAGCAAACTATCACAAGAACAGAAAACCAAACACCGCATGTTCTCACTCATAGGTGGGAACTGAACAATGAGATCAGTTGGACTTGGGAAGGGGAACATCACACACTGGGGCCTATTATGGGGAGGGCAGAGGGGGGAGGGATTGCATTGGGGAGTTATACCTGATGTAAATGACAGGTTGATGGGTGCTGATGAGTTGATGAGTACAGCACACCAACATGGCACAAATATACATATGTATCAAACCTGCACATTATGTACGTGTACTCTAGAACTTAAAGTATAATAAATAAATAAATAAATAAATAAATAAATAAATAAAAGTAATATACTTTGTCTTTGTATGTAATTTACCAACGTTTCATTTTTTCTATCCATCATCCTAGTTAGTACATATTCTAACATCTCCAGTGATAAACTTTTGTAATTCATCAAGCATAATGTATTTAATTCATTTACTTTTAATTAGAATTGCTTTTTCAACAAAAAACTAAGAGAAACGTAAACAGGAGACACGATTCAACTTCACATCAAAATCTATTAATTTGATCATTAGATTTCCTAGGTAGGGGTTAAAAATATCATTACCTGTATTTCATAACATTTTTTATTAGGGATTTAAAATTAGCCTTAGAACTGTATGCATAAAAACTTGCAAATTTTCCAAAAAAAGTTCTTCTTGGCTCCCTGAAAATGTTTCTTTATTCTTGTGCTTTCCCCTCGTCTCAGTTCTACAACATTCATGTGGGATTCCCTCAGGACGAAGGCAACACTTGGATATTATCCTGCAATAATCATTTATTCTTGACAGTCTCCCAGGTACTCTTTCATTGGTTTACGTTGATCTTCTTGAATTTTTCCCCTCAAGTATGTCTCACCTTTGGAACTATTTTCTATTGATTCTTAAGGGTGTGTTCCCAGCGAATATAGTGAGAGACATTTAATTTGCCATTTTAAAAGAATACTTCTCTCTTCTTCCCACCCACCCAAACTGCTTCTTTCTCCCAGAAGAGAGGAAAAAAAGAACAGAGCCACAATGCTACATTACTGCTACCAGATTTAATAATCAAATAACTCAACCCTCCTCTCTTGAAAAAGAGTAAATTAAGAATTGTGTTTCTAAATCCTAAACTCCATTCACACAGATTGCTGCAGGTAGAGAAAGAAAGTTTCCCAAATTGGTATGGGGAGACTGTAGGACAACATTTATGTAATACACCTTATTAGATATCTCTACAATTTTTCTAAGAGAAGGGCTTACGGTTGAATATTGCTGAAGAAATCCAAAGGCCATTCTCTACATGAACTTATCCAAAGGATAACGAGAATACATGCAATTTTGGAATAAAGTCTAAATACTCTCATGTACATAAAAATCTGAGAATAAAAGTAAACCAGTGATTCTAGTTGTGAAGTAATCAAAATTGAAAACTAACCTTGATTTTTTTTTAGATTCAACTTAATAGCATTTATTTCATAATTTTTAGAAAATGATTGCTTATTTTAATTTGCTACCATATATTATAAATTAAAGTTTCTTCCTGATTTTTGTTTGTTTGTTTGTTTGTTTTTTAGAGGGAATTTCACTGTGTCCCAGGCTAGAGTACAGTGACACAATCTCGGCGCACTGCAACCTCTGCCTCTGGGTTCAAGTGATTCTCCTACCTCAGCCTCCCGAGTAGTTGGGATTACAGGAGCATGACACCACATCCAGCTAATTTTTGTATTTTTAGTAGAGATAGGGTTTCACCATGTTGCCCCGGATGGTCTCAATCTCTTGACCTCGTGATCCACCGACCTCGGCCTCCCAAAGTGCTGGGATTACAGGCGTGAGCCACCGTGCCTGGCCTCTTCCTGATATTTCATTTAACTTTGAACAGTGATGCCTACATATGCAGTGGTATGTCCACTGTGGCACATTATACACAGTTACATTCTTCATTCCAAATTTCTCTATTAGGGAAATAGAAATGTTCTACTAGCCTCCTAGTAGTATTCTTCTTTCACCTACATAATCACTCAAGACTACCCTCTACTGACTAAAGGAAAGTCATTCTGCTTACCGGATAATCCATTGTTGGGGTTTGATGCCCAAAAAGAAGCAAAGACTATATAGGCATTAAATCTGAAGCTATTGAAATGTTCCACTTTGCCCTCACTGGTTCTCATATGTTCTATATATCATCTATGTATCTTTTCACATCCACCCTGCACATTTCTCCACTTTTCTCCTGCTCTCTGCACTGGAAGAACGACCTGCACAGATTACACAAACAAATTCCCCGCCTTCTGCCTTTAGTTTAGCTTGGGCCAATGGTATGCCCAGAGTTAAAAGGAAAGGCAAAAAATGAGATAATGGTAATTGTTCCACTAGTTCCTTCTTTGAGGGACTGCCTCTGCTGACTGTGTCTCTCCCCTGAAGGTCACTGACCCTCTCAAAGATTTCTTCTCCACTGGACACTCTCCTTCAAGTTTCTAGGAACCACCACTCCATGTTCTCTGCCCCAGATTATTGTACTCTTTCTTACATCCAACCTACACCCTTGGGTTCTTTAATACCCAACCACACCTTTTCTAAAGAGTCCCTTTTTAAGGACTCCTAGAGCTTTCCTAATTTTAACATGCCATCTGTTTTACATAGACACCCAGACATGCACAGCCTGCATGAAAAAGTCTTTCTAAAAGCGTATCAATTATTTAGTGTGTAACAAAGCCAGAGTACTTCTTAGACTCAGGAAATGCAAAAATTTAGTGTCAGGTAGGTAGGAGGAGCTCCTTACCTACTTTGTATAGATAAATTGCATTTTAAATAAAGGTAGCTTTTACCATGCTCATACGAACTTACAGATATCTTTAGTTATTGAAGCTGTCCTCATGTATAAGCATTTAAATAACTTTAAGAGTGGATGTTTTCCCATCTATCTCCATAGCTGCCAAGGAAAGGCCTTTTCCTCAGAGCATTAGGATTATGTAAGAGGTGTTGTCTGATCAATATATTTCTACTTAAGAATGCCAGATACTTAAAGTGATGATCTTTCAGACTACTCAATATTAGAATCCATTCAAGAACTCCTAGCATCTTAACAAGGAAAATCATCTACAAAAACAACATAATTCAAAGTATGGATTAAAAACGAAATTCAACTAAAAAGCTACTGAATTAGTCAACAAATAAATATATGGAAGTCACGCTGCTTTCCCAAGAAGTAAAAGTTAATTACCTTTCTAAACCCTGATATTCACCTAGTGTTAGCAGCCTATTGCTAACTTCATAACCACACACACATGAATACAAAACGACACAACAAGAAAACATTTTAAAAATAGTGTCTTAACAACGAAATAGATAAATGCAGCATGAATGTTTTTATAGCTACTAGTAGTTTTCCTTCCATATTTTTTCCTTCTACAAAATAAATTCTCTTGATAAAACGCTTGTAGAAGAAGCCATGCATTTTGAAATACAAGTGAAGTAATATGTCCTTTATACAAAGGTGTTTCTATAATGCGCACATGCATGCAACGTTTGTTTTCTTGCTTTCCTTAGGAAACTTACGATAGTAACAATTGGAAGCATTCATGCAACTCCCTTTCATCTCTAAATTACTAAAAATAAACTGGATTAAGTTGTGAACAAACAGTATTTCTTGAGCTTCTCTTCAGAAAGGAATATTGCTCTAGAGTAGTAAGAAAATGCAAGAGGAATACAGGTATGTTTTTGTCCTCCAGGGATCTGGTTTTAATCTGGAGCCCTTGATAATAAAGCACCAGGGAAAACACTCCAGGGTAAAGAAACTTATGAACTGAGAGATGTTTTCTACTTTAAAGGAGCAATCTTTGATCTCATGTTTTTTCCTTGTTGGGCAAGAAAACGTCAAAGAACATTACAAAGGCTTTTTATGAAACCTGATATTAAACATAATGTCTATAAAATTTTACCTATTCTTTCTAACATTTGTCAGATAAATACATGTGTCTAATTATAAAATAAGTTGAATAAAACAGAGGAAAATATTATGCACATGTGAGTCACAATTTGAAATGGATTATTAATGAAACACATTTCAAACCATCTGTTTTTCAATCTGATTAACCTAGAGTATAATCAATATGAATGGATCAGTTGTAGCACATACAAAAACTGTTAGGTATAAATGAGTTATGCATAACAATTGTCTATATATTTAAAATGAGATTTTCATACACCAAATCACAGGAAATATGTATCTTCCCCCTTAGTCTTTCAATGCAAAATACCATTAGTAATATTCCCTAACTTTACATTTGCAGAAATCTGTTTGACTTTTTTTCATGATCAATTACTTGTTAATAAATTCTTAATTCTTACTTTGTTTGGTGAGAGACAAAAACAAAAGAGTAAGTTAGAGTGTTAGCTTATAAACCTCCTGGGAAAGAAAATAAATGCACATCAAATTCAAGTGAACACTATAAAACAATTCTAATACATGTTACAGGAATTTTGTAATAATTAACGCCCTATATAATTTACCGAAGTATATTATTGTTCATGCACAATATTTAATAGTGTGTATAAAGTTGATTTTTTGGTGAATAGTTGATGTTAAACATGCATGGTGCTACTCAAAAATCCAAGTTTTTTCTATTTTTTGAAATGTTAACATTGGTATTTGGAAAATGTGTGGCAAATTATGGGTGCTAAATCGATATTTATTCAATGAAAAATCAAGGGACTGTGAATTCCTCTGAACTGAGAAGATTCTCTAGTCCATCAAAGCACTCACCGTTATGCAGGCATCTGGAGACAAATTTCCTAGTTGCCATGGTTGATTATGGTTTAAGCTGTAATATTGTTTAACTCTTTCAGCATTTATAGTAATTGTGTCTGTTTTACAGTCATTATTGAGCTCCCTGTCGGAAACTTCTGACACCTCAGAGGAAGAGTAGGCACTGTGAGGGCTGCCTAGAACGCCGTGAGATAAAGGATGTTCTGTTCAACATCACGCTTCAGGAAATGTCTCTACCTTATCTTTCCTGAAATGCCTCCCCATCTACTCTGGCTCTTGTTTAGCACATTTTCATTTCTAGAACAGTGTCAAGGTTCCCTGTGGCTATTCGAACCCTCTACAGGTCCTGGAATCCTGACTTTGAAATTGTCTCTCTTGTCCCCTGCTTGGTGACATGTATTAAACCCCTTCTCATCATTTCTGCTTTTTTCTTTACTAACCTTAATAAATAGCTGTGTTGTTGATTGACTTTGCATGAACGTATCTTGCCATGTTTTTTGGTTTGGATTGCTTCACTGTATATCCATACATTCCAAATTTGCCTTGGGCGAGTCCTTAGCTGTATTTAAACTACAGAAAGATAAGTATCAGGGAAAAGGAACAAACAAAAATCTCTATTTAATTTAGATGTATGAACCTAGGTATCCTTCATGAAGCAGAACATTCCCTAAGAAGTAACAGGCCACAAAAAGATTTAAGTAGTGATCTGTAATTAATACAAATGATTGGTAGATATTAACCTAGTTTCTTAGGATAACATTGGGACTAGGAAAATGCAGACCTTCTCATTTATTTATTTATTTGTCTCTTGTCATTAATATCACCTGTGCAATAGCAAAGTGGTTCTCTGTAAATACAGCATAGAAGTATAGGTATAGCTATGTTTCCCCTAACCACCTGTGATACGTATGTTTTAAAAAGTAATTTACTTACTTACTGTCTTGTTCTGGAGATTTTATATATCACCTACTTTTGCTGAGCATCTTATTCATAATCATTCATTCATTCATCAGAATGAAATAGATTGTAGAAAGAAAATCTCCAGCACCAAAACCTGCAGTGTGGGTGTTAGTGTCTTGTAAGTGAATCCCAAAGACAGCAACACAGCATCCTTTAAGAAATGCTGTTTCTGCTAGGCTGTTCATAGTAGGGAGGAGAATATTATGCAAGAAAACATAAGCAATAGTGGTTGTGCCAGCTATTGAATTGTAAGAGTCAGAACCTGAATGAAAACATATTTTAGATATAGCTTAATCAATTATAGGTTATTACATTATATCATTTAGAGCTTTTTAAATGCATACTCAATAATTATATACAACAAATATCTAAGTCTAAATAAATTTCAAAGAGCTCATAAAATAAACATAAGTGAAAAGGTTGCATTTTATCACTATTTAACTAGAATATGTTTTAATATTAAAATACTGTTTTCTTTTAAAATTGATAGAAATTAGGTTAGATGAAGTAAGGTAACTATCTAGTACCTATTTGATTAATCTACTTTTGGGTTATCTTTTGTACTTTAAGTTCCAAGGGAAAGACTCTGAGATGAAAATTTGTGTGTAGGTAGTTTATTAGAGTCCTCCCAGGGTCAACTGACGGTTGCTGAAAACAGTAGGACTGTGTAAGGGAGTTAAGTTGAAATGGAGTAACAACAAAGGTACCAATGAATCAAATGGGGAATGTCTAGAGAACATTGGTAGAGCACATCAGAGTGGTATAAGGATCCAAAAGTAACTGGGATATAGTCAGTTAGGACTCTTGGTCAGTTTTCTTGTAAAAGCATTTTCCTGCTACAACAGATTTCTATAACTAAAGATTTTGACCTCTAAATCTGAGTAGCCCAGAGTTGTAGAAATAAGATGCAACATTCTACAAGTGGACCACTAAGATTGATGAAGAGTGTCATCATCCTCACTGCTATTTTCATGCCTGGGTTCTTAGAACTAAGTAGTCTATCTACTGGAACACAGCACCATATAATTATCATTGAGATATATCTATCTATATCTACAGATATACATATATACATGTACATTTATTTAGGCTTATATATAGATAATATAATTTATAAATAAATGTATACATGCATATTTATAAATGTATATATTTCTCCCTGCCCCTGAAGGATGATGTCTCATCTTGCCGAGTATCAGTTTTAATCAGAATACTCAGTCGTACTTTAAAGAGGCCACCCCATATCCTATTATACTTTAAGGCCTGCAGCAGCTTCTGAATGATAACTTATACTGTAGGATCACTGGATCCCATGCCGTACTTTGCCTTTAATTGGGTTTCTTAGTTGAATGAGATGTTATATAAGATCCCATGCTGAGACATCAAACACTGACATGGATAGTGTTGCTGGCTGAGTTCCAAAGGGAAATATAAATCCACCGCCAATATACCTGTAAATCTTACTCACCATTAATTGATGCATTTTCCAGTTGCAAAGGGTCTTATTTAAATGGATTATTGATCTGCTTCAGGGATAATGACATATAATGGTCTCAGCGTTGGTCTGTGTTACTGGCAAGAGAGGTATTATACTTTGGCTGTACTGTCACAGGATCCCTCCTCCAGAGGATCTAGCTGCTTCTTTCCTTAGTGGGTTCCAGGTTTAAAAACTGGCTCCAGTTCAGAGACGAGGCAAAGCATTGTGACTTTTTATTAGATAGTTGTGTCAGTTTTCTTATCATCCAATCTTTATTTTGATTTGAAGAATAAACCAATGCCCTTATGGTCTACCCATCTCTCTTGCTCCTATGGATGTAGAGTCTCTTTTACATTCTAATACCTATCGACAGATTAAGTCCTTCTAGCTGTCAGTCCAATCTTGCTGCCCATTATGATAAGCATGCTCACCTTATTCCTGACACCGTTGATCTGCCATTTGGTTTCTGTTATGCTGAGGTTTATCATCACTATTGCCCTCAGCAACCTCTGTTCTCCTACAGCTTTTCCTACCATTAGACTGACCTATGAAAGCATAATCATCCTTGAGCTTCACAAAGATATCTAAGATTTAACTCTCACCAGCACATGTTTGTTTGTTTGTTCGTTCGTTTGTTTGTTTGTTTGTTTGTTTATTGAGACAGCATCTCTCTCTGTCACCCAGGCTGGAGTGCAACGGTGTGATCATGGTTTACTGCAGCCTCTACTCACCAGGGTCAGGGATACTTCTACTTCAGTTTCCCAGGTAGCTGTGATAACATGTGCCTGCCACTGTGTTTGGCTAATCTTCATATTATTAATAAGTACAGGGTTTCCTTATGTTGACCAGGCAGCTCTCGAGCTCCTGGGCTCAGGTGATCCACCAGCTTCTGCCTCCCAAAATGCTGGGATTATAGGTGTGAGGTACCGTGCCTGGACTGCTCTATCTACTTTATAAAATGGGATGTCTTCTGGGCTCCTCTGTGAAGCATAATCAGTTGGTGGGTTTTCAGTTCTCACAAAGTATAGCTACTCTAGCATGCCTAACTTTTTTTTTTTTTTTTTTTTTTTTGAAGGGAGTCTCGGCCTCTGTCGCCCGGGCTGGAGTGCAAGTGTGCCGGATCTCAGCTCACTGCAAGCTCCGCTTCCCGGTTTAAGCCATTCTCCTGCCTCAGCCTCCGGTAGTAGCTGGGCACTACAGGGCGCACCGCCACACTCGCCCCAGCTAGTTTTTTTGTAATTTTTTAGTAAGAGACCGGATTTCACAGTGTTAGCTCAATGGAATGGTCTCGATCTCCTGACCTCGTGATCCGGTCCCGTCTCGGGCTCTCCCAAAGTGCTGGGTATTACAGGCTTGAGCCACCGCGCCCCACCGCATGCCTACTTTTTTAAGCCTTCTGCCCCCCCTTTTCACTCTCTGTCAATGTAAAATATCCGATGCACTTAATATGGTGAATTATTTCCTACCAGTTTCTAAGAGGCATTTAGCAGTGTTAACAGGGATTCATTCCCAAGGTCTTTCTTCCCGTATACTAGGAGTCAATGTGCTTTTTTTTTTTTTTTTTTTTTTTTTTTTTTCCTCTCCTATCATTACTTTCCAAAAGTTTTCCTATAGCTCTCTTGGGGTCTAGTATTATACATACTTTATGAGCTGTTTCCAAAACGAGTAGACTAGGTCATGGAGCTCCTTTGGAATATAGGTTCTTTGCTTTCTTAGAAGGCCTACTCCTTTTTTAGCTGAATCATGTAATATGACCGTAGTTAAAATCCAGGGCTCAAGAGAGAAAATGAGGGTAGATCCTGACGTGTTTGCATAATGTCCAAGCAAGAGAGAAATGCTAGCCATGGAAAGAAAATGAGGAATCGTTTATGCATACTCAGTGGGTTCAGGGGAATATGATATTTTGAGATTTCCAAGAAGGTTAAGTCAGATATCCACATCGTAAGTCTCAGTGTCCCACTCCTTCTCAACCAGTGCCCTATCCTTGGCAGCCCAGAGTGGCCAGGATTGATAATTCAACTTTCTCTGAACTCTGAAACATGTATAATCTTCCTCTTGACTGCAGGAGGTGAGTTTCTCTTTGTATGCTGCCAAGGAGTCACTTTGACTTTTAGTCAGCATTGCTAAAACTGTAAATGGAGAATAACTACCCCCAGAGTTTCATTTTCATCCTCCAAAGTATCACTGGCACTCAACCTAGCTGTCTGATTCCATTTTCCTTATAATTAGTACTTCTTATATCTCTTAGCCTAAGATACTGCAATCAGCATTACAATGCACTTTAGTGGTGTCAACTTTCTACCAGTAAATGTTTTAACAATTGCACTGCAATAGCATGCCAGGGATTATTAGAAATCCACCTACTACAAGTGATGAGGTCTCTACTGTCGGGCAGTCTCTAAAATATTCTTGAAGACTGTTCATTAGATAATTCTTGGTACCAAATGTATTAGTTCAGTTTCTTCAGAAAATAAACTTTGAAATGGAGATAAGCATGAATAAATATTGTTGAGAGAAGTAGTATTGGAGAGTACCCTTAGGCTCAATATTTGGTAGATGAGTGAAGTAGAGTTGAACTGTGGCACAGTATGAAGAAAAGGCTTTGGCCAATCCCATGGAGAGTTGGGATGTTTCTTTAAATTGACCACTTTGAGTCAAGGTTGTCTCTCTCCTCCCATCCCCATCCTAGCTGCTGCCTTGCACCAGTCTTTGGATGTAGGCTCTCCTAGAGGATGTGGTATGACTTGGATAATCAGTTTCTCTTAAACTGAGAGCCGTTTTCTCTCAATGTATTCAGCTGAGAGCCCCTGGGAAGGTGGATAATGTGCTACTTTATGCTCTGGACTCCTCAAGCTTTTTGATTTTCATATTCTTTCTCCTTGGTGTTTGCCTAGTTTGCTATTTCAATGCTATCCTTAGTATTACTGTCTTTTACTCAAGTAACTTTCCGTATGCCCAAAGCAATAATCACCTAGCTGAGATAACTCCCACACCCAACCCCTCTTCTCTTGCTTCTGGATGGTAGAGTATTGTTGGAGGAGATGTCACACTAGGTAGACCTGTCCCAGTACAAATTCATGCTGTGCGACTGCAGTTACATTTTCACAATTATAAGCACAAACATATGAAATCACCTCAGGCAATGCTTTGACAGCTCCCTAGGGTATTGCTCAATTCTGAAGAACACTATAAAGTAGCTTAAAAAAATGTGCTTGTCTACCCAGCGCCAGCATACACAGACAGAACTAAGCCAGGCCTCAAGCAAAGTAAATTCTTTCCCCAACAACTTGACAATGTTATGAAATGATAATGAAAGTTCTGCATAACTAACAACTTAAAATTCGTACCTATATAATGTTTCCCAGTGTAATACATAATGTTACATTCATCGTGTAAAACTACATGAACAAAGAAAAGTCATTTTTATATCCTTATCTTTACTGAACTTTGAAAATACTTTAGAACAGAAGAATGCTAGAAGTTTTAATTTCAGTCTGGAAGTATTATGGAACACCTAGAATAGTGCCAAGCATTATTTTAGGAATTGAAGATACAGCAGTGTAAAGTAATAGCAATAAGAAAACTCTCTACTTTTGTTGCAATTGCAGTATTTTTCACTTACTCAGTTTCTCCCTTATTCCCCATCTCCTTGTCTCTGCATCGGCTATCCCTTCCACTGTCATTGCTGTGTTATCTATCATATGGAAATCTAGTTAAGCTCAAGTGTAACCTTCTGTTTTCTTAACCATCTCTCTCCTCTCCAAACAATTCTCTCTCATCCACCATTTTCATGTTTCTTCAATCTCTTTTTCTCTATCTTTCTCATCATTTTCTTGTTTATACTGATTTTCAAGTTCCTCAGTGAGGAACAAGAACAATTTTATTCTTTGCATTTCAAGCAACGTATTTTGACATGTTTGTTAAATATGTGCAAGATTCATATACATTGATAACCTATAGAAAGGAAAATATGAACTGATGTGTTAATAATTGCAGTTATGTATCAGTTTTTGTTTAGTAATTTCTCGAGAGGCAATACAATTGATCCATTTATAATGAAACTAGAAAATACATTCATCTCACTTGCCACTTTCAGTAAATTGGTAATGATTTTGTGGAGTACCAGCTAGAGAAGAAATCGTGACTGTTGTGCTCAGGCTCAGAAGGAAAAATTATCACAACCCATTACATAAACCTACTCTGAATTTTTGAGAAGAGATGTTAGCAAAGATGCTACTCCTTTGCAACTCCTTCTTCTTCCTCCTCCTCCTCTTTCATCTTCTTCTTCTTTTTCTTTCTTTCTCTTTTCCTTCTTCTCCCTCTCCCTCTCTCTTTTCCTCTTTCTTACTCATTTACTCTCTAGGATTTTCTTTAAATTAGAGAGGTAAAGAGAAAAGAACACAAGGTTATATAACATAGTTTTCCTTCTTTGAAAGAAGGAAAATAATTCAATTGAACAAATTTTTTTCATGTAAATCATTTTAAGAAAAATGTAGATTGCATATCTTTAATGAACATGGAGTAATGAAGTCACAATTAACTGTCATGTCAATTGGCATGTATTACTTGACTCTCCTTGACCTTTCTTTCTCTAAAACATTTTGTCTTCACTTTCTTTCAGGAACTCGCATGCACAACCATAACCTAAACCTTATCATAACTCAGAGCTATTTTATTAGGCAATTTGAACTCTGAAAAAATCCTCTCAGGGTGCAACTTCCTATCCTGCTTTCTCTCCCTCTCAGATTTTTTTCTCTGAGTGGGAAAGATGGAAGGATGAAAACTAATCCTTTTATGGATTCACTTTTTCAAAAAATTTCAATCTTGTTTGTTTGTTTGTTTGTTTGAGACGGAGTTTGCTCTGTCTCCCAGGCTGGAGTGCAGTGGCGTGATCTCGGCTCACTGCAAGCTCCCCTTCCCGGGTTCTCGCCATTTTCCTGTCTCAGCCTCCCGAGTAGCTGGGACTACAGGCAGCCACCACCACACCCAGCTAATTTTCTTGTGTGTATTTTTTTAGTAGAGACGAGGTTTCACCATGTTAGCCAGGATGGTCTCGATCTCCTGACCTCGTGATCTGCCTGCCTCGGCCTCCCAAAGTGCTGGGATTACAGGCGTGAGCCACCACGCCCAGTCTCAAACCTTTTCTGACCTGACTTTCCTTTGCATTCCACATGGAAATTATAAGCTTATAGATACTCTGAACTCTGTCCTCCATTAAACAGAGAAAGTCACATATCTTTGGAAATCCTCTGTATTAGAAATGTTTGGATGCTTATGAAGTATGTTTCAGTTAATTGAAAGCCATTCCATGTACATCCTTTCTTTCCCATTTTACATATAACACAATATATAAAGAATTTATGACAAAATAATTATATAAAATGTTTGCAAAATAAAATAATTATGAAAAGTTTTAATCAAATGTTACACAAATAACATTGGTAACACTATATTTCTAGTTTCTTGTTTTGACATTTTAATCATGGAATATTTTCATATTCAATAATGCCCCAGATTTAGTATTTTTTAGACCTTAATGTTTGATCATTACTATTCTTCACTTTGCTTTAAAGAAAGTAAAAGATATAGCCCAGGTTGGTAGAGTTGATAACTTTCTTCTTCACCTAAAAATGATAGTTTAGAAGCAGATATGATATAGATTCTAGAAATTCATAGGTGCTAGAAATTTATTTTTTTTCTAAAACTGAACTTATATTTAGTCATGTTTTTATTTTACTGGTCACAAAAGCTTGAGTTCAGGTGAAAATTTATTTAAAATCTATCTTTATCTTTTAGGCCACAGCCTAACATGAGGGCCTTACATAATACACCAGTCAGTGGAAGAAGGGGTCAGAAATCCTGACATTGGATCTTTTACACAGCCACATTTTTAATTCCTGAACACTATTTCACCTGGTTTTCAAAATGGTGTTGTATTCTCTCATGTTTGAAAACAAAAGATGTGATTTGCTTTTCTCTCAGTGTTTTCCTACCTTTTAAACACATTTAAAACGCATTGTTCTTAATCCACTTGGGGCTGAAAAGTGAGTAGAATTGTTTAAAGCTCTTCATTATTTTAATGTTAATTTTGTTGGTGATGAAATACATTTCTTTATTATTTGCATCACACTGAGATATGAGAGACTTTTCAGCCTCAGGACTATTGACATTTTGGACCAGAAAATTCTCTGTTGTCTTCTGCACTGTAGGAAGTTTAGCCTTAATCCTGAAATGTACCCAATAAATACCTCATTCCCACAGGTCTTTAAAATCAAAAAGTCTCCAGACATCTCCAGTTACCTTGGGGGTAGTGCAAAATCGCCCCCTCTTAAGAACCACTGTACCCTTTCATGTGGCTCACTAACCTGCATCTATTCTCTACTGCTTCCCATTAGTTGGGTAAAGAAAATCTCTGGAACCTTACCAACAAGTAAAAATCTCTCAGTGGTATGGGGAATACAAATATTCTTTTATTATTGATGCTCAAATCAATGCTTTATTCTACTCTGGACTTGACTTTGTAGGGCCTAAGACTCACAGAAAGAAGGCTCTTATCCCTGGTTAACGCATCAGCCTCTCCCCTCCCTTCCCTTCCCCTCCCTCCCTTCGCTCTTTCTCTTTTTTTCACTTATCATTTTTTCGTATGTCAGATATTATCCTCAATGTTTCACCTTATGTCTAGACCTTGAAGTTTGAATTTCAAAGATCAATAATTTGTCTCTGTTGTTCCCCCAAGGGAAGTTAATTCTGTGCTTCAAATTGTCCAATTATGAAAAGAATTAAGGAAATATTAAATGCCAGAGAAGAAAGTATCCATTAATGTCTAAAAATATAATGCCACTACTACCTTCGGCAGCTTACTAACCAGCCAGTATGACATACATTTTCAGTTCTCATTTTATTTAAAAGTTAAGAAACATCTAAGTGCACAGAGATCAACTTCAGCACATGTGTATAGTATGATATTACATGGCAATTGAAAGGGAGCTATTAGTCTGAAGATCACCTTTTACTATGCTGGGAGTGATCAACTGACTTCACATAGATACTTGTCAGTGTTCTTTAATTATGTTGCAAGCAATATATCTAAAATAAGCATTTAAAAATGTGAATCCAAAATTAATGTGTGTGTGTGTGCGTGTGTACACACTGACATATAATGGTGTCAATTCCTTGATTTCTCTATTTAAAGAAAGACATACATAGACAAAATTTGGTTATCTATTGCTAAATAAATAATAAACAACTTCAAAGCTTAATAATCTAAAATAAGAACCACTTTTTCATCACTCGTGATTTTGTAGGCTATTTGGGTTTGGCCCAGTGATTCTTGTGCTGTAAGTGATGTCAGCTGAGATGTACTTATCAATTAGGGAGCTCAACTAGGGCAGGCCATCCAAAATACCTCACTCATATGGCAGTTGGCTTGCAGCTCAGCTAGGACTGTTAAATATTGTATTTTGGTTATATTCTATATGGTCTTTCCATTTGGGATTGGGTTTCTTTGAGCATAGAGGCTAGATGTGAAGAGACAGAAAGTACAAGTTCTCAGTTCTCTTAAGACCTGGGCTTGGAGGTGCCAGAACATCATTTTAACTGCATGCCATTCTAGAAAACCTGACACGACTCATAAGGCCGTTTGTAATGTTTTCAAAAATTATTGATAATACATTTTGGGGTGTTTGCATTAGTATATAATATTATGCATTTAAAGTTGAGAATGGAATGTGTAATGACAGTGTTATATTACCTTAATTTAATATTTAATGTTTCAGTATGCATTCAGTATGCATTCAATATATATGCATGCCTGCTGACCTTATTCTGTGCTACTCAGGGAGGTTACTTAGTATACACAGCAATGCACACTCCAAAAAGTGGTTGGTTATTTGAGCAATTCTGTTTCATAACACTTGTTCTTACTTTTACTTATCCATTTCTGGAATGTTGGTGGCAGTGAGGGAGAGAAAGTGATGGGAGAGGTGCAGAGTCTGCAGCTGGAGAAACAACCACCTGTATCCTTTCTGTTTGGCTTGACATTAACACTCTAAGATGCTATGAAATGGAGCACGAGAAGCTGCCAGAACGAAGTAGTCACATGAGGTGGAGAATATAATGGAAAAAGGAGAATCACCAAAGGACAGCTCAAAAGATGACAAGTGAGAGAAGCTGAAGTTTTGGCTGAACGTTATCCAAGGTCCAAGTGCCTAAGAGTGAAGATTTAATAATGATAATGGCTGAAGCACTTCCCACAAGTTTGGGAGGGTGATTTGTGGAAGAAGAAAAACTGTCCCTTTTCCCACTACTTTTTATTGTTATAAAATAAACTATTTTACTCCTTTTAGTGAAGTGAAAAACAAAACAATAAGAATGAAAAGCAAGAAATGTATTCCTGCAATGTCTGTCACTGAAGCTGAAGACAATGAATGACCTTGCCTTAGACCATTTTTCTTCAGCAGACTCGGGCCAGAGCAGGAGAAGAGGAACCCTGGTCAAGAAATCTGTTTAGACTCCTAGGATGGGCTGCAGAAGCACTAATATGAAACTTATCCTATGAACAAGAAAAAGCTTTATTGTATTAGCACATCTAACTATGCTAGAGACTGGTAATTGGCTTCTCAACAATTCACTGTGTTCTTTTCCAACATACTACACAGAAATAGCAAAGGTCCAGATTAGTTCAGTTTTCCATGTAGGGGCTAACGCTGATGAAACTAGAGTTAGCAATAGTAGCAACTTTAACAACTTCAGCCTTGCTCTAGGTATCATTGTATTCCTATCCAGCTGGACCCACTTAATCCCCAGAATGCCTCTATTTCTTAAGCTGTTTTCACAAGAATCAATTTTAGTTCAACCTATCAGTAACATGCCACTTCACTGAGATTCATAAAAGTGACTGCCCTGTGAGATGTGTCTTTTGTGCTTTGTGAGTCCACTGGTGTAAAACAAACCAGAGAGATGCAACAGAGACAGCCAGGAACATTAAGACACTTTTCTCTCATGTCCTCAGAGGACACTTACAAATTTGGACAGTGTTAGCCCACTGAGTGGTCTTTTCAAACTCCCTGTTGTACCTCACTGGACCTCAAGGATTTCAACTTCTTGGTGAATGCTGCATACAAACCAGCAACAGAGGTGGAGATCTAGGAAAGAATTATAACTTAACCTTTTACCAACAAAATAATTGTCAATAATATTATTATGATTGTCAGATTGATGGCAAGACACTAATTGGTTCAGCATAAGAAGTGATAGAAAAACTTTGACTTTGCTGTTCTAGATATATGAGCAGGATATAAATATTGTTCAAGAACAGCTGCTCTTGTTAGAACAAAAATACAACAATTTATACCAGTTTCATTGGTGCTCTAGGCATAGAAGATCTATCTGACTCTGTTTTCTTGCTGTATAATAATGAATACTGTAATGAGATTCCAACTAAATGTTACCTGGTTTCTGCTGCTAAAATATCATGGCACGTGCCTTGAATCAATCATCCAAAGTGCTTAGGAATGTGTGAGACTTTGCTGCACTCGCAAAAGTAAGTTGTGTGACAATTTTTGCCTGCTTTCTGGTACAGAATTCATTTAGAGACTTGTTTTCATCTTGTAGCTCCACCTGGTAGAGAGATTGTGGGACAGTAGAATTAGAGCCCTCACATCTAATTTCCAAAGTGTGTGTATATCTACCAAAAGAACCTAATGCAATTGGCTAAATTGACTTAGTTTAGTTGACAGAAGCTGAGTGCTATGAAAGAAAGATGACTAGCTGACTGTCTTAATTGGCTGGCTGACTGGCAGTGTACCTCCCAATATAAAGAATACCTCATTGACTTAACCTTTTTCCCAAATTTGACTGGAAGCTTCTAAAAGTAGAAACATTTCTTTCTCTCTTTCTTTTTAGCAATTGAAATTGTAAGGAATTCTCAGGGAAATATCATAACACCCAATTTTACACAGAATGGTTTATGACAGAATTATGATCCAGTGTTTTTCAATCAGAAAATCAACTGTCCAGTGCATCAAATATTTAAATAAATGGATCATTATATTCTGTCCTTAGAGGAAATCTCCATGGGAAGAAAAATTACAATCAGAAGTTGAAAATAGAAATGGAGCAACAGGAATAGATGGGCTAAGCCAATCCAGGTTAAGAGTCATATTACAATCCACATATGGACCAAAGCATTAATATCTTCAGTCCAAGTTTGCCTGTGTTTTGAAAATGCATTTTTTCCATAAGACTATGCAATGAACTACTTGCATAGTATTTCCCTAAACAGGGTCAATATCAATGATCAGAATTTGGATGATAAATTATAATCCCTTTCAAGTACAGAATCTCAGATTACAGTTCCATGAAGCCTGATTGGTGCTCCAGGTATTTATAAATGCCCAAGGAATACACTTTTGTTAAAGGCGTACAATTCCCACTGGTTGCTGCAATTGTACAATTGGTTGTACAATTCCCACTATTTGCTAATATTAACTGTGTGAATAAACAAATTTGACCAATTTAAGTCTAAGAAACGATTTTAGTACATTTGTTTTTCACATTTTCAGAGGACACCACGCTGGTCTACCGTTCTACACAGCTAATAACAATGTTTTGTAACACACACGTAAAGGATTAATTTCTATTCTTCAATCCTTATCTATGATTCAGTTTCCTCATTCTCAGTTTTAAATCTTTTCCTATTCATTTTCTTTTCTTCTTCTTATGGTTTCTCCGGAAGCTGTTTGAAGGTGAAACATCATAAGAATGCACTAATTGACATGAAAAATTGCATAATGCATAGGATACAAAAGAGGAAGGAAACATACATTGTCATTATTTCCCTTCTGTGATTCCTCCTGAAAGAATGAACTACAGTTGAACCAGGTCTTACAATTTTCATCTGGAACTTATTTTAAGTAAATTTACCATCTTGCCCATTACTAGACACATATTTTCACAAATCAGTTACACAAGAATTTGACCACGTCTGAAGCTACAAAATCATTTGAGTGCTCTCATTTTGATTCTCTCAGAATGCCACAGACAGCTCAGTGTTTACCATTGGCTCTCTTTTAGTCTTCATGCTGCCAAGGATGTTTTTGATGTTTTATTAAAGAGTAGGATTCTTCTTATTGTTAAATCTTCATTAGGTTTGAGTCTGAGACCAAATTTCCCGACGAGCCTTCTAGGAATATGTCACAAATGACGGCAGACACAGTAATGTTCAGAGCAATATGGCAGCTGCCAGAGGGAAGCAAATAATAAGCTCTAAAAATGCCAATTTTAGCTTAAAATAAATATATAATTCTCACAAGGTGAGAACTTTGCCTCACCATTAAATTTTTGGAAAATGCTGAAGAGTATGAATTCTTATGCCCTTGAAACCAACTCTGAGTAAGTCTGCTTTAGAAACAAAGATAATTTAGAAGCCTCTTTTTTTTTTTTTTCTCTAGCCTCTCAGCCTCTAATCCAGACAGAAGTTGCCATATTTTGGAGAGGTATTTTTTGCTTTCAGCTGAATTACTAATAATCAATTCTGTAGGGAACTGACCTTTGCAAATAAATTTTCAAACAACTCATAAAGGTGTCTCATGGTAATCCCTTGCCAGACAGAACCTTGGTAAAGCACAGGATGTTTGGAATTTTCATGTCTCACATAAAAGAATATCATAATACTATTGATGGCTCTGTCAACTGGGACTCATTAATTCTGATCACACTGTATTTTAAAATCCTTAAAGCCCAAAGTGACTACAAAAAATGTAACCAGCTTCATAGACATATCTCCCATGTTGCACAAAGTATTAAGTATTTTACCCAAGTGTTTCAAATTATACACTTTTCTTATGGCTTATCATTTTAATAAAGGTTTCACTTTTTGTTTTCCAAAAAACTATGCAAAATCATTTTTGTAATATATATGTATGTGCATTTTCTTTAGACATTGTTCCTAGATCTAATTAGATTTGCTACTGTGTCTGTGACAGTCAAAAGTTAATAAACACTGCAGGACAATATTACTTATGTGCTTAGATATTATTGCTGTTTCTGCTGTTCAATTGTGTATTAGGGCTCTCCAGAGACAGCCAATGGGATATATAGATATAGATAGATATAGATACAGATATATCTATGGATATAGATATAGATATAAATATAGTACACAAGAGGATTTTTTTAGGTGAATTGGCTCTTTTGATTACAGAGGCTGAGAAGTCCCATGATATGTCATCTGCAAGCTGGAGACCCTGAGATGCTAGTACTATGGCTCAATCTAAGTCTAAAAACTTTAGAACCACAGAGGTCGATGGTGTAAAATGTCTGGCTGAAGCTGAAGGTCTGAGAACCCAGGTGCAGGGTGGTGTAAGTCCCAGAGTCCGAAAGCCATTAACTCTAGAGATTTGAAATCCAAGGGCAGCAGAAGGAGTTCCCAAATCCAAGGATAGAAAGAGGAAGAATTCTTGTTTCCTCTGCCTTTTTGTTCTATCCAGGCCCCCAGCAGATTGGACTGTACTCGCCCACATTGACTGCAGATCCTCCCCACTCAGTCCACTGACTCACATTCATCTCCTCTGGAACACATCCAGAAATAATGCTTTTCCCACTTTCTAGGAATTCCTTAGTCAGGTCAAATAGACACCTAAAATTAACCATCGCAATATCTAATTAGATCTATTTCTCTTTTTTGGCTTTATTTTTAGATAATAGTATAATGCAATTCCTTAAGAATGTAGTACCTGGGGTTTGATTCTCTAGCTTTGAACACTGTTTCTTAACTTACCTACCGTGCAGTTTTCAAAAGGTTACTCACATTTTTAGAACCACAGTTTTTTCACCTCTAAGTTTAGCGTATGTCTTCTCATGTGGTTATTGTAAAGCTTAAATGAATTTATGTATGTAAATCGCTCAACTCAATGCCTGGCACATAGTAGAACCTCATATGTTGAAGGATCTAGAGATGAAATTCTTATCAATACTGAAATATATGCTAGAAATCTAAAATGGAGAACAATTAGATTGATCATATTTCTATAATGTCATTTTTCATAGGATCAGACTGCATAAAGTTATCTTTACCATTAAAGTACATTTGCTACCTACCCCACATCACCACCTTAGACATTGCCAATAGCCAGCCTTGTGCTGTTTCAGTAATAATAAATTCAGCTCCTTCATTCTGACATTAACTTAACTTCTTTCTAGCCATCTCCCTCATGTATTCCATTGTGACTATTTTTCAGACTCACAGCAAAACCAGCTTCTTGAATCTTTCTGTACTTTTATTTTTGGCTTTTTGACAGCCAATTTTGTTTCTCTTATGTTGCCCATGTGCATATAAATCATAAGCTTAACTTGGACTTTCTAAATGCTAATATAGAAAAAAATGTATGCATATATGTATTTGCAAATGGACCAGGAAAGTTAATAAAACCTGCAATCAAGGAATATTTCACTTAAGTAATTTTTTTTAATAGTGGACAATTCAGACAACTTCATTCATTCTTTGTTTCTGTTCTTTAAATACGATGTCATCCTTTAACTTATTTTTTTACTTTTTCTGCAGTCTTATTTTGTAATGATTATTGAGTGAATGGAAATACTAATGCATGTATGAATGCGTTTTGGGTATGGCATTGTCATTTGGACCTAAAAATTGATCAAGTTTTGTAGAAACCTAGTATTTCTCATGTAAAGTCATGTTCAAGAAAATATCCAAAAAAATCTTAGTTTTAATACTTAAAATATACGTTGTCGAAGATTTAAATATATATCATATATTCGACTTTGAAGTATATTTAATGTTGTACTTATAACATTGTCTTGGATTGACTCAATACAATTTGGATATACGTAAAATTAAATCTCTCCAACATTCTTATTGAATGAAGGGCCAAAAACTCAGATATTTTGTGAATTTAAGTAAATATGTTATCTGTCTCATGATTATTTGCTTTGATAATCTCATAACAATGTGTCATTATGTCATCTGTCAAAACTTTGAAGTATTAAAAGGGGAAGAGATCCACCAGAAACCTTACAACATTCCAATATAGTATATTGATGTAAAATGGGCTGTGGAATTAATATAACTGACTGAAACATAAACAAGTTGGAAAACCATTCTGTTAATGTGTCCACCTGAAAACGTACCTAACTTCCAGGTTGTTGAGAGGTATACATAGAAGTACCGTGTTGCGACTTCCTTGGCATTGCTGGGGTGAAGAGGTGCTTGCATTACACTTCAAATACTTTTTTCTCATCTATCCACTCCTGGAAATATGTCCTCTCTTTGCGCAAACTCTTTAAAGTCAGTTAGTATTTTGCACTTATCCTTAATCACTAATTATCGAATGCAAACTTTAACTGTATTCATGTCTGAGATTTGTAGAACTATTGGAATTTTATTTTGATTGTAAAAAGCTATGAGTACATGTCTTCCTTAGTAACAATAAAGACTTTTGAACAACTCATGTCTTTGAGTCAAGTATTTTAATGTTCTCTTAATGTTTAAATGAATAATGACATTATCTAAGTATAGCAATATTTAATCATTAGGGTTATGATTTATTAGATTTTCTTAGATAATATTTTAATATTAAAGATCCCTTTTAAAAGCTTAGTGCAAAATACAAAGCAAATGTATATGCAAGTATCATTATAAGTCACATGTGTCATGCAAATAAAACATTTTAAAGATCAAACCGATTATATACACTTCAAATGTCTCCTAGCATATTTCTTCACAACCATATCATTCTCCCATGTCTTCCTATCCAGTTATGATAATAAAATGCATTACTTTTCAAATTTCTATTTAAAAAACCAAAACAAAGCTTTCATGAAGTGCAGATTTTCCTCTAAAAGAAAGGAATATTGTTCAGCCGTAAACCTTGCATGTGTCTTCAGTTTCAGTGTTTGTTTTTTACCATATCCTTTATAATAAATGAATGCACATATCTCTGGAGTACCTTTCAGGAACTTCAGTATTTTTTTTTTTTGAAATATTGGATTTGCTATCCATTTTGCTAGACAAAAATGGACAAATAATAGGCTTTCATCAGTTAGAAAACAATGGAGTAAAGCTACGAGGACGTTGACATGTTGATATTGTGCCCAAATTGAGTTCAACTCAAAAATCTTACTGTACTAATTCTGAATGACTCGTGACTCTGTTTTTCATACTGGTAAAAGCAAATAAAATAGTATATTGTCTTCTACTCTAATTGGACATAGAATAGCTGCTTAATTTTTCAAGTTCTGTAAGTTAAAGCAAATAAAGAACAAAATGAATAATAATACATTATATTCACTCTGATATAAATATGACGTGTCTTCATGCTAACCAACCATATCTACCTTCTTACAAGACTAATCTATGCATAACTTGTTATTGTTACTGCTCATTTTTTTAATTCCTAATCAAATTTTAAAAATTATCTTGTGCAGTATGCATTTGATTTTTTTTCCTGGAATTCAGTACTTTTTTAATTATCCAGAAGCCAATTTAATGTTAAGATATTTCCTATGAAATTGGTAATTGTTTTGGAAAATGTGTCTGAGATGGGTGAGAGAAAAGAAGAAAAGTATTTTTATGAAGCAAAATTTTGAAGGAGTTTAAATGTATGGTTCAAAGGCAAACCATAGAGTAAAAGGTAGACAGCAATCATAATAGTGCTACTAATTTAACCAATTTTTCCTACCATTGCCACCAAAACTTAGACACATCTTATCTATTACTTTTAATCCCTCACTTGTTCTGTCCTGAGAAGCACGGTGACATTGTACTTCCTGAACAAATGAAACTCATGCAAAACTCTTAGCCTTTGTCTTTCCGTGTTCTCCTTTCCCTACCTGGAACATTCTTCTATTTTTAAACTAATCTGGAAGTTTTGGTTTTAAGCAACACAATGTTAATTTGAATCAACTAAGAAAATGGAAGTTCAAAAAAAATGAAAGTTGAAGGATTGAACTACGTTTCAGGAATTAACAAATAATCTTGAAAAAAAAATCTGTTCTCTCTTTCCATTGCATATCTACTTCTCCTTCTATGTCCTCTTATGTCCTTTCCATTATTTTTGACTGACATTGTCCCTGGATTTTGAAATAAGGCTCTCGGCATTTTTTTATGAATATTTGTGAGCTTTGCTCTTGACATAGATTCAGTATTATCTTCAATATCAAATTTAAGATTCCTGCTAAAAAGACTCACATTAACTTATGTTTCCACCGTGGAAACAACCATTTGTGACCTAAGAATGTGCTACAGTGTTGGATCACAACTCCATCAATACATAAACCAGTATGGCCAGGAAAGTACAATTATAAATAAATAAATAAATAAATAAATAAATAAATAAATAAAGCATTGGAACTCCCATGTGCGCTATATTGGTATATTGGTGGAATAAGCCCATTAAGTAGAAAGGAGAAAAGAGTGCTGAGCACTAAATCCCTTAAGATCCAGCACAGAAATCACTTTGTTCATCAGACTTTGCAGATGGGGTTTCAAAACTGCACTAATTACTACTTATTTCATGTTCCTAATATAATTTTTTAATACTCATGTTATTACAGAAATTGTCATATAGCATTATATGATCTTACATACCTGTCTCCTCACAGCCTGAGCTACTTTCGTTTGTATCATGTTTTATGTATCCAGAAATTACAGTAGATCTTGAATATTTGAGCTGCTCAATATGTACTTTTGAATAAATGTATGAACAATTCTACATATTGTTTTGTATAAGTACAATGTATACACCTTCCTTTTCTTTCTTTTTTCTTCCTTCTTTCTTTTCATTATATTATCATAGGAAATGCTTTAAGCTGACTCTTATTCCCTATCAAATGACTACAAATGCTCTCTATTACATTACTCTGCATTATTTTCTTTAAGGCACTACTCACTCCCTTAAATTCTGTTCATTCACCTGCTCATTTACTAACTGTTTCTCCCACTAAAGGAATGAATACTTTACTATATCAAGGATCTTGTCTTATTCGTCTCTATATTCTTAAAACCCAGAACAGTATCAGCTATGTAGCGGATGTTCTTTTTATAAATGACTTGATAACATATGGACAATCTATTATAAATCCTAGCCTTCAGAGATTATTGTTTTATACTGGATAAAATGACTAGCAATTAGGCAAACAAAAATTGCTATGAGTACTCACATCATTTTTTTAATGGTGTAACGTGAAAAACTTTCTGTCATAGTTGACATTTGAATAAGCCTGGGAAGACGGATTGAATTTGTCTTGATGGAACTAACAGTAAAAGGAAATCCCAATACAAACATCAACACGAATATAGGGTCAAAGTGTGGCAGGCAAGCACAAATATTGAAATGGTTTGACAGAGAAATAGGATGCTAGAAAGTAAGCACTAAAAAATGAAGTTAGAAATAATTGGAGGCAAGACCTTGACAAATTTAAAATTACAAGCAAGGAAACTGGATTTACTTCTTAAATGCTGAAGGAGGCCGGGCGCGGTGGCTCAAGCCTGTAATCCCAGCACTTTGGGAGGCCGAGACGGGCGGATCATGAGGTCAGGAAATCGAGACCATCTGGTTAACACGGTGAAACCCCGTCTCTACTAAAATACAAAAATCGAGACCATCCTGGCTAACACGGTGAAACCCCGTCTCTACTAAAAATACAAAAAAAAAACTAGCCGGGCGAGG
>NW_016813589.1:171098-178100 GCF_001698545.2 Rhinopithecus bieti | reverse complement strand
AAAAAAAAAAAAAAAAAAAAAAAAAATGCTGAAGGAGCATTCATTGGTGATTTCTGACCGAAGAGTTCACCAGTGTTGGTTTTCCTGAAGAAAGTATATGCTAACAATACATAGGGTAGTAATTAAGCTTGCTTGCTAGATGAAAGGTAATGAAAAGATGAAAGGTAAGGTAAATGTCAACTGGGAAAGCGAAAAACGGGATAAACGATGAGTATACGTGTGAAAACATTGTTGAGGAAAGATACATGCAATTGGCAAGAAATTACAGAATCAAACAAGAAGAAAGGCACTAAGGTTTTGAGCTCAGGTGATTGGACAAATGAAGGTTAATATGTGCATAAATAAGAAAAAAATAGAAGAGAAAATCTGAGATGGGAGATGTACCATAATTTGAAGCAATCCTAGAATATTTGGAGATATTAAAAACCCGGGGCTCGAAATTCAGAATAAGAAAAAAGTAGAGGCTAAAAACACAGATATGGCAGTCACACACCCAGAGGTGAAAATTAAATTCTGATCTGATGAGATGATTGAGATAGAATAGATATAGAAAGATGATAAAGCAGCCTAGAACGGATCCATGGCAAATTTCTATTTATTTAATATTCCTTATAGAGTAATAAGATGAACAAATATTTTTGCCGTAAATAATATATTACAATTAGAAAATGCTTGTGTTATAGAAATAATTCAATATAACATGGTTGTAGATGTCGGACTTCACTTTTATTCCTTCTTCCAAGGCAATTTGCCTTTCTGAAAAGTTGGCAAAAAATTCTTTATTGCTGCTGATCATTTATTCAGCAGTGAAAAACAGATGGTTCTTTTGTGGCTTCTCTGCACTAGGTTTGGCAATTGTTTGTCTTCCTCATGATTAAAATAACTTGCTGAGCTTATTGCTAGCCTTCCAAAGGAAGATGCTAAAAATGGATATTAGAATGTAATGCAATCCACACTTTGGGTTTTTCTTAATTTGCTATAACAACATTCATTCAATTTGTTCATTTTGCAAACAAGTAATGATTACCTATTGTGTGCTTTTCTCATTGATTGTAGTTTATTTGTTTACCAGACTAGATTCTTACCACGTGGAAGAACTATAGAGTTTATGTTGAGGGACTGAAATATTTTTGTGGAAAATGAACACTTTCTTAAATAAATAGCTGACTTTAGTTTGGGGATAATTTTAAAAATTGTTCTGCGGGGACTACAGCTGAATAATTTAGCATAAGATCATGACACTGTTGTAATACGAAAAAAGTTCGAAGAAGCTTTAGAGGAAGAAATTTATATTTCCTTCCTTATTCAAAATATCTCTACCAAAAATGTGAAAATGAGTGAATAATTACAGAAATCAATATCAAAATGTTTATGGCAGAGCATAGAGATAATACTCAACTTCATTCTTATAACATTTTTAAAAATTTCAAAACAATTTATGCCTGTTCTTTACCATTTTCCTCCATCCTGTCGCCTGACAATGACAAGCTTTTAATTTCTGATTTTAAGGCTTTTATTTAAAATGTGCATGTTATTGCAATGGGTTGCTTTCAGCATAATGCAGTTCATCATTATATTGTATAGAGCATTTTGAACTGTATTATCTTAAAATGCATTCAATTAGTAAAAAATAAATAATATGTACAAGATACTAAGTCTACAATGAAAATAACAATACTTGACTTCAGCCTCCACAGTCCCTACTCTCTCACAAGAGGGTAACCATATTCAAATATTTAGCTGTTATTAGTGGTATTTACCTTTATATTCATAAACAGTATGCTATGTTAGTAATTTCGTATGACAACATTTTACATTTTATGTCAGATTTCTGTATGGTAGGTAAAATTTGATTATACCAGTATGCCTTTAACTTCAACTGTCTACATATTGCCATATATGGCTATATCAGCATTTTCTTTCAATCAAAAGCTGTATTTTTATTACAAATTATATATTTAAACTATCTCTGCATCAATATTCAATCATATTTAATTTTCTTTGTTATAAAACTTACTGGTTTTTCTGAAATTAATGATTGTCTCATGTTTTAACTTGTCTGCTTTTTTTTGTATCTAATTTAATTGCTTCCACATGCTCCATTCGATCTGATGTATATCTATCAATGTCACTTTAAAGACATCTAAACATACTAGATAACAATCAAGGTCATTTTTCATGCCCCCAGAGGCCTCCTTCTTTCTGCTACTCAAAGTGCTGCCTGGCTATTCTAGCCTACTACATGCTGTCATTGTAATACTTTGCTTGCGGAACCCTCACAATCCATCGCCTGTTTATGGTGTTAGATTTCCTGTTTCCCAGATCTTACGTTCCATAACAGCTCTATGTCAAAAGAACAATGGGAAGTAAATATTGAGAATGCTTGCATTAATGTAAATGTCTTCTTTTCTATCCTTCTGCTTCACTAGTATTTGAGTGAGTATATAATTTTAAACTGGAAATTCTTTCTCATCAGAAATTTTAATCATATTGCTAATGAGAAATCTGATGTAATTTAAAATTTCTGTTCCATCATTTGTAACATAACTTTTCATTCTGGTGTTGTCTTTATTTCTCATGTTCTAAGACTTCACGATCAGCTGCCTTAGATTAAGTTTTTTGCATCATTTCATGCATCTTGTTGCATACACAGTAGGGTATGCCTTTCCATATGGAGACATTTTAATAATAAAAAGATGTTTTAAGTATTCAAATTAATATTTATATATTAACATTATCTTTTAAAATATTATTTTAAAATAATTTGTATGTTAACCTATGCATTATTTGTTCTTTGTTGAAATTTTTTGTCATGTATTGGAACTTCTGAATTTATTCTTTAATTTTTTTAGCTCTTTCTTTTATTTGATTTTTGTTTTATATTGTTATTTCTTTATACATGCTTATACATATCCTCTTATGTAATTGTTGAATAATATTTTATGCAATTAAAGTTTTAGTTCCCAAGATCTTATTTGGATTAGTTGGGTTGAGTCTCTTCTCCCCTGCCACCAAACCCCACCCCAACTTTTTGATGACTGTGTTTCATGTTGTAGACTTTCTTTTCATGGCTGCTATTTGTTGGTTGTTTGTTTAACATTAAGAGTAATTATGACTAATTATGATCTGAGAGCTCTGCTTGTCTGAATAGGGAAAACTGACATGTGGACTACACGGTAAGAAGATGGTCATTCAATCCCTTCATTGTATGTTTTGAAGATTTTATTGAGACTCTTAATTTCCTTCAGCAAATAGTTCTCCAATGCCCTGCCTAACAGAAACAGGCTTGGCAATGAACATTTTGAAGTAAGGAAAGGGAACGGGGAAGAAATTGATCTTACTCTAGAGTGTACACTTTCATCCTGCCCTCTGTTTTTTAGTATGGCTCTTCTCTCTCTCCCTCCTCTAAGTAGATACTACTTATTTGGAGACTGTCTTAAACCTACCTGCAGATGGGCTGAAGTGCTGAGGTCAATCACCTGAGTGAGAAGCATAGCAAATAGAAATTACAGATTCACACTGTTCTGTGTATATAGCAAGTTCTCAAGTTAGTGCCTTTATAATTTATGAGAAACTCCTCCTTCAGATATCCACATGGTTTGTTCACTCACCCCTTTCAACTACTTGTACAAATGACAGTTTCTCAATGAGAACTTCATTTAAACATCACATTGAAAATTGACTCTGCCTCAGGCATGATCTTCCCTATGTATAGTGTCCAACTCATTTTTCTACAGAATTGCTTGTAATTTCTTGATAAATTGTTTATTGCCTCTGCCTTTTTCTTTAGGAAATAATCTTGGTGCTGGGCATGATGGCTCACACCTGTAATCCCAGCACTTTGGGAGTCCCAGGCAGGTGGATAATGAGGTCAGGAGATCAAGACCTTCCTGGCTAACACGTTGAAACCCCTTCTCTACTAAAAATACAAAAAAAAAGTTAGCCGGGCATGGTGGCAGGTGCCTATAGTCCCTGCTACTGGGGAGACTGAGGCAGGAGAATGGAGTGAAGCTGGGAGGTGGTGCTTGCAGTGAGCCGAGATCATGCCACTGCACTCAAGCCTGGGTGACAGAGTGAGACTCTGTCAAATAATAATAATAATAATAATAATAATAATAATAATAATCTTTGTGAGTATAAGGACTGTTACAGCCCTAGTGAACAGGGTTTCAAATATAGAAAGCAATTCACAAATAACTGTTGGATAGAAGATGTTTGCTTTCTGAAAATAATCTTTGGAGAGTTCTACATAGATAACCACTTTGTCAGTATTGTAATAGAAATATAAATGTAATTGACTACAAAACTATACAAATTCATCAACTCAGATAGTCAAAAATATTTACTTACTGTCTGATATGTACCAAGTACTAAGTAATATGCTAGATTCGCACTAATGAATAAAATATACTTTTAAAAATGTAGTCTTCTACTCCTCGAAAAGAGCAACTCCAAGACACATAATTGTCAGATTCACCAAAGTTGAAATGAAGGAAAAAATGGTCCAATTAAAAGACACAGACTGGCAAATTGGATAAAGAATCAGGACCCATCAGTTTGCTGTATTCAGGAGACCCATCTCACATGCAAAGACACACACAGGCTCAAAATAAAGGGATGGAGGAAGATCTACCAAGCAAATGGAGAACAAAAAAAAGCAGGGGTTACAATCCTAGTCTCTGATAAAACAGACTTTAAACCATCAAAGATCAAAAGAGACAAAGAAGGCCATTACATAATCGTAAAGAGACCAATTCTTCAGGAAGAGCTAACTATCCTAAATATATATGCGTCCAATACAGGAGCACCCAGATTCATGAAGCAAGCCCTTAGAGACTTACAAAGAGACTCAGACCCCCATACAATAATAATGGGAGATTTTAACACTCCACTGTCAACATTAGACAGATCAACAAAACACAAAGTTAACAAAGATATCCAGGAATTGAACTCAACTCTGCACCAAGCAGACCTAATAGATATCTACCGAACTCTCCACCCCAAATCAAGAGAATATACATTCTTCTCAGCACCACATCGCACTTATTCCAAAATTGACCACATAGTTGGAAGTAAAGCACTCCTCAGCATAAAAGAACATAAATTATACCAAACTGTCTCTCAGACCACAGTACAATCAAACTAGAACTCAGGACTAACAAACACACTCAAAACAGCTCAACTACATGGAAACTGAACAACTTGCTTCTGAATGACTACTGGATAGACAACAAAATGAAGACAGAAATAAAGATGTTCTTTGAAACCAATGAGAACAAAGATACAACATTCCAGAATCTATGGGACACATTTAAAGCAGTGTGTAGAGGGAAATTTATAGCACTAAATGCCTACAAGAGGAAGCAGGAAAGATCTACAATTGACAGCCTAACATCACAATTAAAAGAACTAGAGAATCAAGAGAAAATACATTCAAAAGCTAGCAGAAGGCAAGAAATAACTAAGATTAGAGCAGAACTGAAGGAGATAGAGACACAAAAAACCCTCCAAAAATTCAATGAATCCAGGAACTGGTTTTTTGAAAAGATCAACAAAATTGATAGACCACTAGCAGGACTAATACAGAAGAAAAAAGAGAAGAATCAAATAGATGCAATAAAAAATGATAAAGGGGATATCACCATCGACCCCACAGAAATACAAACTACTATCAGAGAATACTATAAACACCTCGATGCAAATAAACTAGAAAATCTAGAAGAAATGGATATTTTCCTGGACACTTACACTCTCCCAAGACTAAACCAGGAGGAAGTTGAATCCCTGAATAGAACAATAGACTCTGAAATTGAGGCAATAAATAATAGCCTACCAACCAAAAAAAGTCC
Organism: Rhinopithecus bieti; assembly: GCF_001698545.2. NCBI lineage: Eukaryota > Metazoa > Chordata > Mammalia > Primates > Cercopithecidae > Rhinopithecus > Rhinopithecus bieti. Next base: position 172,251 of record NW_016813589.1, on the reverse strand, counting down.
AGGACCAGATGAATTCACAGCTGAATTCTACCAGAAGTACAAGGAGGAGTTGGTACCATTCCGTCTGACACTATTCCAATCAATAGAAAAAGAGGGAATCCCCCTAACTCATTTTATGAGGCCAACATCATCTTGATACCAAAGCCTGCCTGATAGAGATACAACAAAAACAGAGAATTTTAGGCCAATATCCCTGATGAACATCAACACAAAAATCCTCAATAAACTACTGGCAAACCAAATCCACCACGGTGGATAAGCACATAAAAAAGCTTATCCACCATGATCAAGTGGGCTTCATCTCTGGGATGCAAGGATGGTTCAACACATGCAAATCAATAAACGTAATCCAGCATATAAACAGAACCAAAGACAAAAACCACATGATTATCTCAATAGATGCAGAAAAGACCTTGACAAAATTCAAAAGCCCTTCATGCTGAAAACTCCCAATAAATTCAGTATTGATAGAACATATCTTAAAATAATAAGAGCTATTTATGACACACCCAAAGCCAATATCATACTGAATGGGCAAAAACTGGAAGCAATTCCTTTGAAAACTGGCACAAGACAGGGATGTCCTCTCTCACCACTCCTAGTCAACATAGTGTTGGAAGTTCTGGGAGGGCAATCACGCAAGAGAAAGAAATAAAGGGTATTCAGTGAGGAAAAGAAGAAGTCAAATTGTCCCTGTTTGCAGACGACATGATTGTATATTTAGAAAACCCCATTGTCTCAACCCAAAATCTCCTTAAACTGATAAGCAACTTCAGCAAAGTCTCAGGATACAAAATTAATGTGCAAAAATCCACATGCATTCTTATATACCAGTAAAAGACAGAGAGCCAAGTCATGAATGAACTTCCATTCACAATTGCTCAAAGAGAATAAAATACCTAGGAGTCCAATTTACAAGGGATGTAAAGGACCTCTTCAAGGAGAACTACAAACCACTGCTCAGTGAAATCAAAGAGGACACAAGCAAATGGAAGAACATACCATGCTCATGGATAGGAAGAATCAATATTGTGAAAATGGCCATACTGCCCAAGGTAATTAATAGATTCAATGCCATCCCCATTAAGCTACCAATTACTTTCTTCACAAAATTGGAAAAAAACTGTTTTAAAGTTCATATGGAACCAAAAAA
>NW_016813589.1:150276-170764 GCF_001698545.2 Rhinopithecus bieti | reverse complement strand
AGAATGGTAATCATTAAAAAGTCAGGAAACAACAGGTGCTGGAGAGGATGTGGAGAAATAGGAACACTTTCACACTGTTGGTGGACTGTAAACTAGTTCAAACATTGTGGAAAACAGTGTGGCGATTCCTCAAGGATCTAGAACTACAAATACCTTTTGACTCAGCCATCCCATTACTGGGGATATACCCAAAGTATTATGAGTCATGCTGCTACAAAGACACATGCACACGTATGTTTATTGCAGCGCTATTCACATTAGCAAAGACTTGGAATCAACCCAAATGTCCATCAGTGATAGACTGGATTAAGAAAATGTGGCACATATACACCATGGAATACTATGCAGTCATAAAAAAGGATGAGTTTGCGTCCTTTGTACGGACATGGATGCAGCTGGAAACCATCATTCTCAACAAACTTTCGCAAGAACAGAAAACTAAATACCACATGTTCTTACTCATAGGTGGGAATTGAACAATGAGATCACTTGCACACAGGAAGGGGGGAGCATCACATACCGGATCCTATTGTGGGGAGGGGGTAGGGGGGAGGGATACCATTAGGAGATATACCTAATGTAAATGACGAGTTAATGGGTGCAGCACACCAACATGGCACATGTATACATATGTAACAAATCTGCACGTTGTACACATGTACCCTAGAAATTAAAATATAATACAAAATATGTTGTCTTCATTATTTTTGAATAATTAGCAAATAAAATGTATCAAAATGTGCTACATAATTTAGAGAAAAATAACAAAATGGTAAAAGTCATCAAGAAAAGCAAAACAAGGATACTTTGTACTTGCATTTAGGGATGTTCTCTCTGAAAAAGAAACGCCTTCACTGCGTATTTAATGAAGTTTAAAAAAATAACATTCCAGGTAGAAGAAATAAAATGTCCATAGTGTTTTTGAGGATGTGGGAAAAGGTCATTGTAGCTAAAACTGAAAGAGTAATAAGGGTAGTGTCAGAATTTGAAGCTGCAGGGATGGGCAGGTAGGGCATATCCTTGAGATTCTGAAGGCTATGGTGAAAAAAGGCAGGCTTTGGTACACATATAATGTGAAGCTGTCTTCCCAATTCAGTAAATAGAAATTCTATTCTTTTCAGTTGCAAGGATTTTTATGTTTTATTCACTTGTATATTCCCAGTGACAACAGGAATATACATGATGTCCAATACATGTCTGTAGCTTAAATACATGAATTTAACTTTTGTATAGCAAATTGTATTCAGATCTATTCATGTATACCTTTCTTTGAATTGGCATTATGTTCCTTCTCTTTATTCAAAGAATTCTGACAACTGTCCAGTTGCTACTATTTGTTTTAACTAGTCTATTCTTTTGGAAGTGGAGGTGAGTACTGAATAGAGCACTTTGGTTAAAATAGTTAAATTCACAGGCCGCTACATACAGATTTGAACTTGAAATTTATCTTGTAACTTTGGACAATTTGCTTAACATTTCTGGCCTTGATTTCTTTTACTGTAAAATAGAAAAGTACATTTATCATATAATTTTAGTAATAAATTCATAAAAAAGTGAAAGTTAGTAACACCAAGAAAATATTCAGTAAATGGTATGCTTTTAATTTTATTGACGGTAGTATTATCATTATTTTGTAATATAATTTCCTTATGATGATCAACATTAAGTTAAAATGGCATTTTCCCAAATAATTTTCTAAATGTTAGCCATACAATTCATTTCTCTCATTTAAAACATTTTAGAATTCTCATTAATATCTTAAATCAAGTTTACATGGAGGTTATTGCAAAAATTATAAAGAATGCACCTGGAAGCATTTAGGAATGTTCTTAAAAAACAGAAGTTATGACTGAAAAAACAAACAAAAACCTAATGTAAGACCTAAAACTATTTTCATATTTGTATTTGTTTGGCTAAATAATTATAGGTAAACAATATAAATATATATTTTTTGTGGATATTTTCTTTTTCTTTTTGCTCTGCAGGAATATTTTCTCAAAATAACTTGATCTAAATTAATGAGGAAATTACATCGTAGTCATCTATATCTGTTTGCCAAATTCATCCCCTTCCCTTAGTTGTCTTTTACTTCACATTACTATCAAACTTTTGTCTAAGTACAATTGAAATTGAGAAATTTAAAAGTTTGTTGTGTTTGATTTCAGTCTTAACTAGCAATTGTGAATTTCATTGGCACAGGCATTTTATTTGACTATAAGCTGATTGAGCTTACTTGATTATTTATAAAACCTCAAGAACCTCTCTAATCTAAACACTTATTTCACTGATAAACAGTTTTCAGAGTCCGGTTTGATTAAATATAACCTGTTTGTAGGGAATAATTTATTCACTATTTCTTACACTGGCAGAAGAGTCTTGCTAGGAGTTAAAGATACCTGTGTTGTCAACACGTTCAAAAAAATCAGACTGCACAAATTTGAATGCAAAGATTTAAAAACTTTCAAAAGAGATAGGTCTGAGTTAAAAAATTGGGGCAATTACATTTCAAAGAAACACATAGATCAAGTGTTAAAATTGCAAACTCTATTTGATAGATGTGGACTATCAATTTTTTCTTGACCTTCGATTAAGACTAAAAAGTTTATAAATATAAGTGTTTTTTGACCTAGCTAAGGGAAGTTAAGTTACCCTTGCTCCATTTCAGTTTTATTATTTATATTATGCTTTTTCCACCCACAGAGCTAATTGTGGGTTGTGATTTTTGGGTGCAGCTCTTTTCTATTATATTGTACTCTTTGAAAGGATTGCAGTATCAGTATTTGTGGTTTGTAATAGCATTACTTCAGAAACTACTGAGAGTCCTTTAATCTCCTTTGGTTTTTTGCCAATTCTTACCCCTCACTTCTCCTCTTCTCCTTCTCATGCAGTCTCATCTCAGACTTCTCATGAGCACATCACCAGTAATCCTTGGCAATTTTTCTGACCCTTTTACCCCCTTCCTCCATGGAAGAGTAGAATTTTTAATTTGTATTTTTTGTTACTTTGGAAAGCAAATATTTTATCAAGATCTATTGGTCAGAGGGCAGAAACACTAATGAAGACTATCCTAAAACCTCTTCACAGAAGAGATAAATTTAGCAAATCAACACATTAGCCAAATGGGTTGCATTGCTCTAAAGACCACAGGGCAAAGTGGCTTGAAACCAAGAAAAACAGCAAAGACGTTAATGGCAAGTTATACTTATATCAGAATTTTAAGATATATTAAATGTGTATCTTAAATTTTATTTCAAATAATATATTGAACATTAATGTCATTTTTACTATTAAATTTGAGCTTTTAAAATAAAATATTGACATTTATAACAAGTTTTCTTTTGAGACAAGCTCTCACTTTGTCACCCAGGCTGGAGTACAGTGGTGCTATCTCAGCTCACTGCAGCCTTGACCTCCTGGGTTCAAGCAATCCTTCAGCCTCAGCCTCAAAAGTAACTGGGACTACAGGTGCACCCACCATACTTAGCTAATTTTTATATTTTTAGTAGAGATGGCATTTTTCCATGTTGCCCAGACTAGTCTTGAATTTCTGGGCTGAAACAATCTGCCTGGTTTGGTTTCCCAAAGTGCACCACGCCTGGCTCTATAACAACGTCTAAAATCTTACATATAATATATACCAATACATCAGAATTGTCATTTGCTTACACAAATACAGTCTTATCATTAGATTTAAGTATTTGTCTTACTGGTTAACAAATTATGAAGTCCTGAATAGATGTGATATTTACTTTCTGGTCAGTAACCTGACTTCAGGTATCTCCCATGAATGCAAATGTATAGATTAATTCAGGCTAAAGTATTAAAAAATGTTTCTTTTAGAAATACTTGAATTTTCTTTTTTTTTTTTTTTTTTTTTTTTTTTTTTTTGAGGCAAAGTCTCGCTCTTGTCCCCCAGGCTGGAGTGCAATGTCGTGATCTCGGCTCACTGCAACCTCCGCCTCCCAGGTTCAAGCAATTCTGTTGCCTCCGCCTCCCGAATAGCTGCCCCCCATGCCCAGCTAATTTTTGTAATTATAGTAGAGACAGGGTTTCACCATGTCGGCCAGGCTGGTCTCGAACTTCTGACCTCAGGTGATTCATCTGCCTTGGCCTCTCAAAGTGCTGGGATTACAGGTGTAAGCCATCATGCCAGGTTAATATTTGAACTTTAATTAAGGTTATTTCTAAAGATCAAGGAAAATTGTCTGTACTAGTGTGACATATATAAATTATATTATGTATGAATGGTCAAGAATTTTTAATAAATGAATACAACCCATTTAAAGTTGTTTCTATTAAGTTTTATTTTACAGAGATAGATGTTATTTGCTTATACTTAAAGTTTATCTTCTGTTTTATTTAGTAAGATAGATGACATTTTATCAAATATTATTGCTACACAAAATTATTATAATTAACGTAATTTTATTAAACACATCTTTATTCTTTTCATAGTGACTCTCTCATAACATAAAGTAAGAAAGCATAAGATCCTGTGATTCACTGAGTGCTAGTCAAACCAAAGATCCTCATCCTAAAAGGATAGCTTCCAAATTTGAAGTATGCATTCTTGTTTTAGTTTGCAAGTAGCTAAAATACTGCCTCTCCCACTCCTTCCAATCCATCACCCCATCAGATGATATTCCTAAATTTAAGTAAAGCTACTTCCCATTAAAGAGGTTAATGGTCTTGAACTCTTAACTTCAAGCAATCCTCCAGCCTAGGCCCTCCAAAGCATTGGGATTACAGGCATGAGCCACCACACCTACTAGCTAGACTAAGCAAGAAAAGGAGAGGGAAGATCCAAATAAACACAATCAGAAATGAAAAAGAATACATTACAATTTATGCCACAGAAATACAAAAGATCTTCAGAGACTATTATGAACAATACATGCTCACAAACTAGAAAACCTAGAGGAAATAAATAAAATCCTAGAAACACAACTTCATCAGAATTAACCAGGAAGAAATAGAACTCATGAACAGATCAATAATGAATAGTGAGACTGAATCAGCAATTTAAAAATCTTCCAAAGAATTAAACTCAGGGCCAGATGAATTCACAGTCAAGTTCTATCAAACATAGAAAGAATAACTAATACCATTCTCCCTTAAACTTTTCCTAAAAACTAAGGAGGAGGGAATTCTTCCTAATTCATTCTATGATACTAAAAGCAGACAAGGAAACAACAGAAAAAGAAAACTACAGACCAATATCCCTGATGAACATAGATATAAGAATCTTCAACAAAATACTAGCAAATTGAATCCAACAACACATCAAGAAGATAATATATTATGATCAGGTGGGATTTATCTCAGTGATGCAATGATGGTTCAATATACAGAAATCAATAAAGATGATATATCACATGAAGATAATTAAAAACAAAATATATGTGATTATCTTGATAGATACAGAATAAGCATTCAACAAAATTTACCATCACTCAGATTGAAAATCCTCAAAAATACAGGCATAGAGTCTTTAGTTCTGTTTATGTGATGAATCACATTTATTGATTAGCTTATGTTTAATGAACCTTTTATTCCAAACAACCTTGGTGATGAAGGATTAGCTTTTTGATATACTGTTGGATTCAGTTTGCTAGTATTTTGATGAGGATTTTCATATAGATGTTCATCAAGTACATTAGTCTTAAGTTTTCCTTTTTTGTTGTGTCTCTGCCAGATTTTGCTCTCAGAATAATGCTGGCCTTGTAGCATAAGTTACAAAGGAGTCCCTCCTCATGAATTCCATGCCCAGGTGTTTTTTTTTTTTTTTTTTTTTTTTTTTTTTTTGGTTAGTAGGACATTTTTTACTGATTAAATTAGAGTTCATTACTGTTCTACTCAGGGATTCAATTTCTTCCTGCCTCAGTCCTGGGAAGGTGTATATGTTCAGGAACTTATCAGCTTCTTCTAGATTTCCTACCTTCATGTGCATAGAGGTGTTCATAATTTTTTATGAACATTTGCATTTGTGTCAGGTCAGTGGTAATAGCCTCTTATTTCTAATCAAGTTTATTTAAATCTTTGAATCTGTTATAATAGTCTAGCTACTGGTTTATTTTATTTAAAAAAAGGTCCTTAATTCATTGATCTTTTGAATTTTTTGTGTGCATCTCAATCTCCTTCAGTTTAGCTCTAATTTTGGTTATTTTTTCTTTTCTTTTTTTTTTTTTTTTTTTTTTTCTTTTTTTTGCTAGCTTTGGGTTTGTTTGCACTTGGTTCTCTAGTTCTTTTAGTTGTTAAATTAAGATCTTTCTAATTTTTTGAGATGGTCGTTTAGTGCTATAAATTTCATTTTCAACACTGTCTTAGCTGTGTCCCAGAGATTCTGGTATGTTCTATCTTTGTTCTCATTAGTTTCAAAGAACTTCTTAGATTTCTTCAAAGATTTCTTCCCTTAAAATCATTATTGACCCAAAATTCATTCAAGAGCAGCTTATTTAATTTCCATGTAATTGTATGGTTTTGAGTGATTTTCTTAGTCTTCATTTCAAAGTCGATTGTGTTGTGATCTAAGAAACTGTTATAATTGTAGTTACTTTGCATTTGCTGAAGAGTGTTTTGTATCCAATATGTGGTTGATTTTGGAGTATGTTTCATGTGTGATGAGAAGAATTTCTATTCTGTTGCATTTGTGTAGAGAGTTCTGCAGATTTTTATCAGGTCCATTTAATCTAGTGCTGAGTTCAGGTCATAAATAATTTTGTTAATTTTCTGTCTTGATGATCTGTCTGATACTGTAAGTGGGGTGTTGAAGTCACCCACTATTATTGTGTGGAAGTCATAGTATCTTTAAACATCTCCACGAACTTGCTTTATGAATCTGGGTGCTCCTTTGTTGAGTGCATATATTTAGGATAGTTAGGTCTTCTTGTTGAATTGAACCCTTTGCCATTATATAAAGCCCTTCCTTGTCTTTTTAAAAAATCTTTATGAGTTTAAAGTCTATTTTTTTCTGATATTAGGATTATAACCCCTGCTTCTTTCAGTTTTCCTTTTGCTTGGTAGATGTTTCTTCATCTCTTTATTTTAAGCCTATTGATGTCACTGCATGTAAGATGAGTCTCTTGAAGACAGCATACCAATGGATCTTGTTATTTATCCAGCTTTCTGCTCTGTGCCTTTTAATTGGGACATTCAGACCATTTATATTTAAGGTTAGTATTGATATGTGTGGATTTGATCCTGCCATCATAATGTGAGCTGGTTATTCTTCAGTTATGGTTGTTTTATAGTGTCACTGGTCTGTTTTAGTAGTGGCTGGTAACAATCTTTTCTATTCATATTTATAGTATCCTCAGAAGCTCTTGTAAGGCATGTCTGGTGGTAATCAATTTTCTCAGCATTTGGTTCCCTGGAAAGAATCTTATCTCTCATTTGCTTGGTTTGACCTGATATTAAATTCTTGGTTGGAATTTATCTTCTTTGAGAATGTTGAATATTGGCCCCCAATCTCTTCTAGCTTGTAGGGTTTCTGCTGAGAGGTCTACTGTTAGTCTGATGGGCTTCCCTTTAGTCTGATGGGCTTCCTTTTGTAGGTGACCTGATCTTTCTCTTGAGCTGCCTTTAGCATTTTTTCCTTCATTTGGCCTTTGAGAATCTGATGATTATATGTCTTGGGGATGACCTTCTTGTGAAGTATTTTACTGGAGTTCTCTGCATTTCCTGATTTTTAATGTTGCTCTTTCTAGCTAGATTGGGGAATTTCTCATGGATGATATCCTAAAATACGTTTTCTACATTGCTTACACTTTCCCCATCTCTTACAGGGACAGTTATTGGTAACAGATTTTGCTTCTTTACATAATCCTATATTTCTCAAAGGTTTTGTTCATTTATTTTTATTCTTTGTCTTTATTCTTCTATGACTGTCTTATTTCATAAAGTCAGTCTTCAAACTCTGAGATTCTTCCCTCAGCCTGGTCTACTCTGCTCTTAATAGTGGTGATTACATTATAAAATTCTTGTAATGCTTTTTCAGGTCTATCAGGTTGGCTACGTACTTTTTACACTGGCTGCTTTGTCTGTCAGCTCCTGTATCATTGTATTGTGATTCTTAGCTTCCTTAGATTGGGTTGCAGCATTCTCCTGAAGCTTGATGATTGTCATTCCTATCCCTATTGTGAATTCTATTTCTGTCATTTCAGGCATCTCAGCCCAGTTCAGAACCCTTGCTGGAGAGGGAGTGTGGTTGTTTAGAGGAAAGAAAGCACTCTGGCTTTTTACATTGCTAAATTCCTTGCATTGTTTTTTTCTCATCTTTGTAGGCTAATGTTTCTTCAATCTAAAATTGCTAATCTTTTTTTTCTTTTATCCTACTTGAAAACCTTGAGGAATTGATTGTTGTATAAGATGGATTCAGCCAACTAGCTTTGTTTTTGTAAGTTGTTGGGAAGGCAATATTCAGCTCCCAACTCCTGGGCTATGTGCTCTGATGCCGAGGGACTCGTATCAGGCCCCAACTTTGTTTTCTAGCTCCTTGTGGTTAGGAGTCCACTGCTCTGTAGAGGGGTCAAGGTGATCCTGAAGTATCATTGTTTACATATGCCAGCAACAGTGGCAGTGTGGTAGGGTACACACTCATCAACTGGAGCAGGGTGCTAGTAGCTGCTGGGGCTCCTGCCTTTGTGTAGGCATTCACAGTAGTGGCAGAGGCAGCGTGGCCTAGGGGAATGGGGTACCCCTCCTGGAAACAGAGCATGCAGTTGTACTAGTGGTGGTGTTAGCACAAGGGCAGGGCACTCGTGAATACTGGTCTGTCTTAATTCTCTGTGCACTTCAGGCAAGGCTGGTCACTCAGGGCAAAAGAGGATCTGCTGTTCATGGCAGTGTTGGCAGAAGGGCAGGGTGCTGGTGGGAATGGGCCTGGCTAACTCTGTGCCTGCCAAGGCTCCAACTGCAATGGCAGTCTGGTGTGGGTAAGTAGGAATGGATTGCATTCCCACCACAGGAGTGGCAGGACTGGGTGAAAACAAGCAGCTGTACTGCTGGGACAGGCAAGGCAAAGTCACCCATACACATGTTCATAAAGGCAGACATGGCCAGGCTGGGACCCTGGAAGTGGCCAGCAGACCAAGGGGTACTCAGGTTGGAAAAGTCCCATCTGATGGGTAAAGCTGTCCTGCAGAGTTCCGGTCCAACAATTTCCCTGTAACTAAAGATTCCTATGGGAGAAAGTCAAGTCTAAAATGGACTTCCCTTGCTATGCTCCACTGCAGACACTGCCATACCAAACCCTGTGGACTCTGCTTCCATTGGTATTCTGCACCTACCACTTCTCTAAGCAACTCTTTCCACCAACTCAAGTGTCCATGGTGGTTGAGGGGTCTCATCCTTCTGGGATTCCAAAGACCCATGGTGAGAGTGGATTGTGTCTTGTTTATTCAACCCACCCATTCCTCTGGAGTCACTGGGGACCAGGAATGAGTCCTGGTATATGAAAATTCCCTGCAGGGTTACCAGCTTCATCTTCTTTCAGCCCAGCTTCTGTGTCTTCCCTCTGTCCAATGTCCGTGCCTACCCTCTGAGATCTGTTTAACAGTGTGCCAATCATCTTGATCCCTCAGTGGGAGCTGTTTCACCTACCTGTGTCTAGTCGACCATCTTGTTCTCTCAGACATTTTTCAAAAAAAGACATAAAAGCAGCCAAGAAACATGTGAAAAAAATGTTCAACATCACTGGTCATCAGAGAAATGCAAATTAAAACCACAATGTGATATCATCTTACACCAGTGAGAATAACTAGCCTAAAAACAGATGTTCGAAAGGATATGGAAAGAAGGGAATGCTATACACTGTAGGAATGTGAATTAGTACAGTCTTTATGGAAAACAGTATGAAGATTTTGCAAAGAACTAGAAATGGAACTACCATTCAATCCAGAAATGTCACTACTGGGTATGTAACTGAAGGGAATTAAGTCCATTTTATAAAAAAAGGACTTATATGTTTATCACAGCACTATTCAAAATAGCAAAGATTTGGAATCAACCAAGGTGTCCATCAATGGAGGATTAGATAAAGAAAATGTGGTGTATTTTCTTTATATTGAATACACACACACACACACACACACACACACACACACACACACACACCATGGAATGCTTCTCAGCTGTGAAAAGAGAATGAAATTATGTCTTTTGCAGCAATGTAGATGGAGCTAAATGCTATTATCCTAAATGAAGTAATTAAGAACTAGAAAGTCAAATACCACATATTCCCACTTACAAGCAAGACCTAAACAGTGGGTATACATTGACATACAGAGTGGAATAACAGACACTGAAGACTACAAATATGGAGGGGTGGGAGGGGGTAAAGGTTTAATATTACCTATTAGATATAATGTTCACTATTTGGGTGATTATTACACCAAAAGCCTAGATTTCACCACTGCACAATATAAGCATGTAAGAAGCCTGAACTTGTACTCCCTAAATATATAGAAATATATTACAAAATAAAATTAAAAGCAAAATAAAATCAAAGGAGGCTAATGGAAAGATCCACATTGACTTTACAACTTGTGTTTATCAATGCTGTGGAATGAAAGAATGCAACTGCTTTTTGAAAATGAATTTATCACCTGCAGAGGTTTAGAAACAGTTGTCAAATAGGCATCAGGAAAAAGGACTCGGAAAATGTTTTTAGGAATTTTTTTTCCAGAATAGTTACTTAGACGTTTACTTTGACCAGAGGTGCAGTTGGTCATAACAAAGGCAATTGCAGCCAAGCCTCCCAGGTTTCCTTCCTCTGTCGTCACAATTTGCACCCTGTGGAATGAAATGTCAACCCACTGAGCCATGTCAGGGCAATGAGCATAATGATAGAAACTCAGTGGTATAAATGAGGTTAATAACTGGTGAGAAAGCAGAGCTTTGTTCCTAGATCCTCTGCATTTTCTTCTCTGCACAGTGTAGCTCTTTAGAAATATTGCCTGTCTGTGGAGAGCTAATGGCTCTCGTCATAAAGCTAATATACTGTGCTTCAGTAGTCTTAGAACTCATTTCTGAAGTCACACTAATCTGCCTTTCCTCTGCTATGTTTTGTTTTTACTCCTGAAAGGTTTTCTTATTTCCCAAGACTTCAAGCTGAGTGTAACGCTTTTCTCCTGCTTCTTATGCCATTTCTAATCAGAGGTAACACTGGTTTTCAGGGACATTTTCTAATTTCAATTTTAATACATAGAAAAGCATCTTGTGAAAGAAATAAAGAACATATTGAAATGTCTCAGACTAGCTTTAATACTGCTGCTTTGTGAGCCATGTTCACCCTTCCTTTTCTTTTTTCACAATTCCCTAACTCTCAGCATTGTAGGAGGAATTTTGCTGTCTGCTGCTGGTACTCCTTGCATTCTGTCTCTCTTACATGCTGTTTTGAGGATATGGAGTCTCATAATAGACTAAGAGAACCATATATATTTTTTGAGTTGCCAGGGATTACCTAAAGGCAACTGGATTCATTTGATCACACACTGTATTAATGTATCCTTTGCAATCTGTTTATGTGATTTCTTTTGTTCATATGCCCATTCTTTGAACTTTTTACTCCTGCTCCTACATCCTGAAGGTCTGCAAGCTTTTAAGGAATGAACCTAAATAAGCAATCTTGAATGGATATCAAATCACAAAGGAAAAACGTGTTAGAAAAAAAAGACACCTTCATTTCTCACATTTATCCCCTTGCCTGAAACAGTATCCTCCACGAACAGAATCCTTTGAGTTCATCTTTGATCACCCTTCCCTTTTCATGTACCTTTTCCTTTTGTGTTTTAGCTTCTTAAAATATTGTAGTAATACTTCCTTGGTAGTAATACTTCCTTGGTAGTTAAAGGTTATCTAGTCCAGGCACTGCTTTTACATAAAATAACTCACGTGAGGTATATAGTATCATTAGCTTTCTTTTACAAAGAAAACAATCAAGTAATCTGCTTTAACAATTTGCATAGAGAAGTAAGGTGATTTGCTCAAAGTTGCAAAGCCAATAAGTGGCAGACCTACAATGTGAATCAAGATAATTTAGTTCTAGAAATCATATATCCCACAACAACACATACAGTGTGCAAAAGCCTCACGTACAGCTTAAGAGAATCAGTGTATAGTCTGCTAGGTATGCTTTGAAGCATAATTCTCCCTCTTAATAAGATTTATGATAGTGGACATATTACTTTGCTTTTTGAGCTTCAGCATTGTTATTGGTAAAACAAACTAATAACCTTATTCTCATTGTGATTTTTTATGGATTAAATATTTTTAAAAATGGATAAATACTACCTGTAACTTTCTGATGAGAAAAACAAGACACGGAGAGATTAAAAGACACGTATGGCCATTTATTTAAATGTATGCAAATATACATATTCATAACTATCTATATATAATATTTTACAATATATTATTGAATAATATTTTTTCTTATGTCTATAACTTCCATGACCTGGACATATGAAATTATCTTCTCCAGCTAACCCCATTTCCTACTCCTCCAACAAGGTCATCTCTTCTCTGAGATCCATTGGTTTGAGTATCCTATCACTCACAGTGTTATTTAAATTTTTGATGTATTTCATTTTATATCCCACCAACAGCAGGAAATTTATGAAGTCTTCACATTCATATAAACATTTGTCATGTTCTGTGTTTTGTTACTAGCCAGCCTAGCAATGACAATGAGGTTTTATCTCATTGTTGTCTTTATTTGCATTCTGCCAATGATCAGTGATTTTGACTACCTTTTCACATACTTATTAGTCATTTTTATTTCTTCTTTGGATAACTATTTATTTCAGTCCTTTTCCCATTTTAAAATCATGTTATTTTTGGTTTTAAGCTGTAGGAGTCACATATATTTGGAATATTAATCCTTTACCAGATATGTAGTCTGTGAATGTTTTCTGCTATTGTGTAGTTTGCCTTTTCATTCTTATTGCATTTGAAAAACAGAGGATTTTTAGTTTGATGTAGTCTCATTTGTCTAATTGTTGCTTTTTTGCTCATACCTTTGGTGTCATATCCAAGAAATTATTGCTGAAACCAATCTTATAGAACTTTTCCTCTGTTTTCTTCTAGGAGTTTTACTATTTTAGGTTTTGTTTAAGTTTTTAATCCAACTTGAATTGATTTTTGTGTATGGTGCAATATAAGGGTCCCATTTCACCCTTTTACATGTACATATCAAGTTTTTCCAACTTGATTTTTTGAAGGGATGATCCGTCTACCATTGTGTATTATTTGCCCTCTTTTTAAAATCAATTGTCTGTATATGCAAAGGTTTATCTCTGGGTGGACGCCCTATGCTGTTCCATTGATCTATACATCTGTTTTCCATGCCAGCACCATATTGTTTTAATTTCTGTAGTTTTGTAATATATTCTGAAATCCTAAAGAGTGATGCCTCTAGCTTCGTTTTTTCCTGTCAAGTTTGCTTTGCATATTCAGAGTCTTTTGTGGATCCATATGAATTTTAACATTTTTTTTTTCTGTAAAAATGCCATTGGGATTTTGATAGAGATCACATTATATCTGTAGATCACTTTATGTAGCATGAATATTTTAACAAACTAAGTTTTCCAATCCATGAACATAGAATATCTTTCGATTTATTTTCATTTTCTTTAATTTCTTCCATCAATGTTTTATAGATTTCAGTGTACATGTTTTTCACCTCCTTAATTCAGTTGAATCCTAAGCATTTTATTCTTTTTGATGCTATTGTAAATGAGATTGTTTTCTTAATTTTTTGATGGGTGGGGATGGTTTGTTGTTAATATGTAGAAATATAGAATCCTGGTAACTAAGCAAGAACAAGGAAGCGTCCTCAGATGCAGGAGAGTAACTATTCTGAGAAATGTCTAACTACAAACGACTCATGGCACAGTATCCTGTTCCCAAATACTTCAATTTGCTCATAGTCCCAGCAGCATGACCTTATTTGCACATAGTCCCTCCAGCACCACCCTTTAAAATTTCACTCCAGTCCTTCCTCTTGGCAGAGAGCCACCTTCTCTGCTGTGCTGCCATGCTTCCTTGTAACATACTGTCTCTCTAATAAACTTCTTTCTTTAACTCATTGCTGTTTTGGTCAATATTTTACCACTCACAACATTAGTGACCAATCTGTTGCAACGAGTGACAGGAAAAATAGTTGATTTGTTATGTGATTGTATCCTCAGCTTTTCATTGTGTTTATTAGCTCGACAGGGTTTTATTTCTTCTTGTTTGTATTTAGTCTATAGGCTTTCTACATGTAAGAACATCTTTGGGAAATACCCGTTGATTTTACCTCTTTCTTTCTGAGTTGGATGTTACTTACTTATTCATTTATAGTCTAATTGCTCTGACTAAGCCTTATAGTACTATGCTGAACAGAAATAGAGTGGACAGCCTCTCTTTTTTCTTCATTTTAGAGCAAAAGTATCCAGTCTTTCACCACTGAGTATGATGTTAACTGTGAGCTTGTCATATGTGGCCTGTAAAACATAAAAGAGATAGATACCTTCTATGCCTCATTTATTTTGTAGAGAATTTTTATCATAAAAGAGCATTTAATTATGTTTGATGCTGTTTGTCCCTCAAAAAACAAAACAAACAAAATACAAACAACAACAACAACAAAAATAATTATTAAATGATCCAACAACCCCACTGTGGACATATATCCAGAAGAACTGAAATCTGGATCTCAAAGAATTATCTGACTCCCACGTTCATTATTACAAACTGTATTTACAATAGCCAAACTGTGAAAACAACCTACATTTTCATTGACAGATAAATGGGAAAGAAAATTTAGCATATGCAAAGAATGGAGTATTACTCAGCCTTAGAAAGAGAGAAATACTGCCATAGGTGACAACATAGATGAACCTGGGGATATTATGCTAAGTGAATTAAGCCAGTCACAGAATGAAAAATATCACATGATTCCACTTATATGAGGTATCAAAAATAGTCTAACTAATAGAAACAGTATAATGGTGGTTACCTGGTGCTGCAAGAGGGAGGGTGAAATGGTAAGTTGCTGTTCAAGGGGTATAAAGTTTGAGTTATTCAAGATGAGTAAGTTCTAGAGATCTGCTGTAGAGCATTATGCCTACAGTCAAAAATACTGTATTTTGCAACTAAAATCTTAACAGGGGGGCCAGGAGCGGTGACTTAGGCCTGTAATCCCAGCACTTTGAGAGGCCGAGGTGGGCGGATCACGAGGTCTGGAGATCAAGACCATACTGGCTCACATGGTGAAACCCCATCTCTACTAAAAATACAAAAAAATTAGCTGGGTGTGATGATGGGCACCTGTTGTCCCAGCTACTTGGGAGGCTGAGGCAGGAGAATGGCATGAACCTGGGAGGTAGAGCTTGCCGTGAGCCGAGATCGTGCCACTGCACTCCAGCCTGGGTGACACAGCGAGACTCCTTCTCAAAACAAACAAACAAACAAACAAACAAAACCTTAACATGGATATCTTGTGCTAAGTGTACTTACCACAATGAAAAAAATAAAATATAAAATAATAAAGAATCTTGCTACTGTATGTGTCTGTTCCCCTAAGGATGAGCTTCCTTTCTTCCAAGTGCAAATTTCTCAAGTTAATCTAAGCATTCAAGATTTGCTAAATATGAGAACTGTAAAGAGGTGAAGGACTTCCTAGATGATTATAAAATTTGAATAGCATTTAATGACAATGCTTTTGATATCTGGTCCTGTAATGTATCATTAAAACTTCTGTCC
Organism: Rhinopithecus bieti; assembly: GCF_001698545.2. NCBI lineage: Eukaryota > Metazoa > Chordata > Mammalia > Primates > Cercopithecidae > Rhinopithecus > Rhinopithecus bieti. The sequence continues at coordinate 155,017 of NW_016813589.1, read as the reverse complement.
TGGAGATGAAGACACATAGGAACCCAAAAAGAACATGGAGAAAACATCTCACTGCACTTTTCGCTGTATACTGTATTGTTTCTTTCCAAGCAAAGTGTCCAGAACTGATTTCCAACAATGCTTTGATAGCAAGTTCTACGGAAATAGATTGTTTAATATGTGGTTCACTTTTCTCAAATAACTTTGAGAGATTTGCTAGATATAGAAATCCAGTGACCAAGTTTTGAGGAAGTAATTAATATTTTATATTCTCCTGATTAAAGAGTCACTTTATTGTTCTTTTTAAATTTTATAATTCAGCATCATCAATGTGTTTCACATTGCTCTCTACTGTGACCCATGCTCATTACATATAGAAATTAAAAAATAAAAATGTCAGTGTTCTGTATCTACTTGCTAGTTATCAGACCAATTACATATGTTCTTGCTTCTTGCTATTTAAAGAGAATCATTGTGTAAATACAGTCTATTTCTATTACACTTTGTGACTTACTTTCAAAGAAAATGTTTCCCTACACACAGACTTATTTTATCATTTTCTGTGTTCCACTTGCATTTTAACCCCTAAATTACATAGCATTTGTTATGTCACAATGTTACCTTGTTTTCTAGTAATCTAATTTTTAGTAACCCAGTTGATAGTATATGACAAAAGAATGGTTAGGAAGAACTTACTTGGCACTCAGCACATTATTCAGTTTGGTGGGCAATATACAGTCTGAAATAGCCCAAATGCCAACAAGGCGTACAGCCTAGCTGGGAGAGGGGCACGATGAAAATATATAACAACATGCTAAATGTATGTTTGTATATTGAGTCAATAATTTCTGTGGGAACTTCTCCATCATTGCAGACAGTATGAAGAGCAATACAATGTTGTATGGGTGTGAAAACGTTGGGATATTTAAAAACTTTTTCTTCATAAGGTGCCCATACAGTAATGGATCACCTGTAAAGAAATGTCAAGATCCATCATTTGATGACATTCATTATCAAACAGGAATGATAGACTGACAAACAGAAAACACTTTCTCCTGGTAAGTGAATGACAAATACAAACACAGTGCACTCTGAGAACAGTGAGGATGGGAATTCAAATTCGGCCTTCCCTGTGTTAGTTGGTCAGGAAGAACATCCCTGTGAAGATAATTGTAAGCCAAATGCAGAGAGCAGCTTGAGCAAAGACATGAGGTTTCAGCTGCAAGAAAATTCCCATCACTGGAGTATAAAAATCAAGACTAGGCTCATAGGACATAGGCTGCGTATGAAGAACAGGAGCAAGCTCTGTAATTTGGCGACATTGAATAAATGTGACATTATTCACACAGTCTATCAGCCAGACCTTGCCCATAAGGGCAGGTCAATATGGAGACTCTTTAAATCACTGACACTCATAGACATTAATATTCCAGGTAATTTATTTTGTGATCACTCTTACAGTCTATAGAAATAACCCATATTTATACAACATGATATATCAGAAAATGATGTGTCTTTGCCTCCCAAGTGCATTAAAATGTGCACCTTCCTACTTATTGCCCCTGTTGAGTGTGGGAAGAATGAAAGCATATGAAGGGAATGGAAGCATGCAAGTATCTGGACCTTTTCCCTTGCGCTTTCAGCAACCTGATGTACTTTCTTTTAGTGTCAAGATTGACTTTGGTGAATAAAAGAGTCTTAGAAGGAATCTCTTACATCAGAGCTATAAATTAGAATGATGCTGCGGCTTCAGTCAAAGTTTAAACATTTGTTCATTGTAACAGAATTTTGAATAGACTATCTGAAACATCTGGTTTTTATATTCTGTGTTAATAATTACTAATTTGGGTAATTGCAATTTTGGAAAAGCAAAATTGCAATTTTGTGTTCAAAGTATTTTCATTTGTACTTTTCATATTTCAAATTTCTATGATTCAGTTATATTTGTAAATTATTGTCTTAATATTGGTTGCTAAATACATATTGTTTCTCATACAAGTTTCATAATATGCATTACAATGTTATTATTACAATGTTTTTGGTGATACACATAAAGAAACAATAAATATATCAATTTTATATGGTCAGCAGATGGCAGTGTTTCTGAGCTGGTGAGTACAGCTTCCTGTTAACCTACCAAATTTGATGTTTTGGGATTGAAATATAGCATTTTTTTTTTTTTTATTTTAGAATTCTAATACTACACCTTTCTATCGGAAAATATGTTAATGTTTTTGTAAAGCTTAAGCACAATAAATATGGGAAGCACTTTTCTCATGATTTAATGCAACTTTGTTTCTTTCAGTCTTCTTCCCCCGTCTTTCAAACTTCCTTCCTTCCTTTTCCCTACTTACCTTTATTCTTTCTCCATGTTTTCATTTCTTGACTCTTCTTATATTTTTTATGCCATTCTTTTTTATTGCTATTTAAAACTATTCTAAAAAAAAAAAAAAAAAAACCTTCATTTGGAAAGTTAAAATTTAATATAAAATTCAAAGTGTTTAATGTAAAGATTAGTCTTGCAAAAGAAAGGAGTTTTGTAGAAGCCGTCAGTGAGTCTATGTATGAAAAACACTTTTACTCAGAATAATGCTTTTAAAGTTAGAATAATTGACAGATTATTGTTTGCTGATCGATTTAAATAACCCAAATTATCTAATTTTTACTGTGCAAAAAAATTGTTTTAGGCCAGATGTGGTGGCTCACGCCTGTAATCTCAGCATTTTGGGAGACTGAGGTGGGTGGATCACCTGGGGTCAGGAGTTCGAGACCAGCCTGGCCAACATGTTGAAACTCCGTCTGTACTAAAAAAAAAAAATAAAAAATAGTCAGGTGTGGTAGCAGGCACCTGTAATCCCAGCTACTTGGGAGACTAAGGCAGGAGAATTGCTTGAACCTGGGAGGCGGAGGTTGCGGTGAACAGAGATCATGCCATTACACTGCAATCTGGGTGAGAGAGCGAGATTCTGTCACACACACACAAAAAGTGTATGTGTGTGTGTGTATAGTATAAAAGTATATATATATAAATACTTTACATATAGTACAAATGTATATATATAACTATATATATTATATACAGTTTTATTTTGAAATGCACATGGCAATTTTAACTGTTTCAAAATAGAAAATGCCATCCTAATGCTTTCAAGATGCTTGGACTTCCCTGTATTTTCACAAGCCATGAAGTGTATTTACAGAGTTAGTTTTGAGCTGTTCGGGAGGTATTCCTTTCTCTTGGTGTCAGATTATTTTGTTTGTACTTTTTTGTTTTACTTAAGATCCTTCAGGACTTGCTTTAAAGTAAAAACTTATTGTTCTATTGAACAATTGAGTTTTGTCATGAATATTTCATAGCTGATGACTGTATATTGGATATTGTTTGAAGCAAGAAAATGAAGAACTATTTAATGAATAAAGGCTTCATTTGTTTTATTCTAAAAGCTTACCGTTCTATGTAGGGAAAGGGTCATATTTTAATTAAGGTAATTAGTAGCTATTGATTAACTTTCATTGGGATTTTGAGAGTATGTTTAACTTTTTGTATTTGTGTGCTTCTTACTAAGAAGCTAAACTCAATGAACATGTTTTTATTTAGAATATAGTTAGTTATAAACCCTCCATCTGCTATTCGTACAAACATTGTGGTCAGAAGTTCGAATCTTCCATCACTTTCAACTAAGGCATTAGTTACTGTTTGATAGAAAGAAGCAACCTGACCAATCCAAATCTTTGCTTATTGTATATTTAACATTCCTATGTGTGCACCTTCTCTGAAGTGCCAAAGAGGACCCTGAAAAACATCCCTGGACATAGTTCAGGGTTGTAGGGAATCTCGTTTCTAGCATTTACAGCAATATTGAGCAAATTGCCAATACTTCGGCAGAAGAACATAGAGAAGTCCTATACAACTTAAAATATAAACTTTAAGTCAAAGCTTATTATTATGGTTTTTACTCAAATTATAAAATACAACACTTTTCTATTTTAAATGTATATAATAAAGATACCAAACACTTTTTGAACAACTATATCAAGAATTCTAAGTATGTCTGTATTCTCATTATCGTCATCCTATAGCTGAGCAAATTGAGGCTTAGGAAGATAAGACAGCTGGATGTTGGTTTACTCTTTAGGGAATGAGGACACATAGAAAGTCTTAAAACAACAACTAACCAACCAACCAACCAACTAATCAGTAAACAAATACATCAGAGGATAGCATGATTAGAGCTAATATAGAGAGATGTCTCTGAGGGCATTGTGTAAGAATCTTGTTTGAAAGAAAGCACAGAGACTCTTGGGCAGCCCAAACAGTAGGAGGTAATTCAGATCTGTCTAGTGGCAATAGTACAGAAAATTGAGAAGAAAGTGTAGAAAAAAGGGACATCAAAGTTGAGCTTGACATAATTGATTTCCTTTGTGTTGAGAGCAAAAGAGGATGGAATCTACTTAACTTTAGAGTAAACTCCTTGAAGATTTTCCTGTTTACTCTGACGTCTACTCAAAGGGTCAAGGAACTCGATAAATATAAATATATTGAAGTGCAGCTGCTTTTAACACCTTGAAAATTTAATGTGATTTTTCCCCTTAGACAGATCTATAATTAACACATGTGAGTTGATTAAATATGAAATGGATAACATTATTTGTTTCCTTTGTACTTCCTGAGAGGCACAAAATCAAAATTCATGAAGGCAGGCATTAGAGAATTAAGGCACACACCACACACTTTTTTTTTTTTTTTTTTTTTTTTTTTTTT
>NW_016813589.1:132319-149773 GCF_001698545.2 Rhinopithecus bieti | reverse complement strand
AAACAGAGAAAATAAAAGAGAGAAAGCATAACAGACACAAACTATACAGTAGTCCTAAAAATAAACCCCCCAAAATTGCATGTTATTCTCATTAATAGTATAAACAGAGTATTGAATTGAAACTATCTTTACTATGGTCTATTACTGGTGCAAGCTCATCATTCCTTTCAGCTAGTTAGATGCTTTTGAATAATCTTCATCAGACATACCAAAAAGTTCACTCAACGGGGAAATTACGGACAAGGGATTTTGGGAGAGAAAAAGATGTCTTCCATTGTAAGAAGTCACTTGTTAAAAAAATTGATTTTTATTAGAAGATAGAATATTATTCTTATTGAAACATGTATTTTCCATAACTCCCTATAATTCTGCACATGCAAAAAGAGGAGTTGTATGCAGGCTAGACAAAAGATCATATACTGAATTCTCACTAGGTACAAAATACTTTACATTTTCTCTTCTCGGTGACCTTATTATTATCCTCATTTTACAGATGAGAAAATTGAGGCAGAAAGAAATTAAATAACATGCATGAGACTTCAAATAATCTGCCTTTAGATTACTTATAATTACTTAACTGCAATTTGGGTATTTCACTTGTAGTAAATACTAAATTAAAATATTAATATTTAATGTTTGGAATATTTTCTGAGGAAAATATTTTCTTATTTAAAATTTATAATGTTATGAAAAAATCTATATATGTTTGTACATGTCAGAGTGATTACGGAAGAAAAAAATTGCATTATAGAAGACAATGTATTCTCTACATACATCTGTTTTCTTGTGTATAATTTTGTTTCTTAATGATGTTGCCTGTCTATGAAAAATTAAAGTGCCAATAAATTCCCAGATGGTCACTGATATTTATAAGTCTCTAGATATTCATTATGTTTTAAATGGTGGTAAGATAATTCGTTTTGAAAATATGAATGGCAAGTTGAAATTATATTACTACATATATTATAGACCAAGTGAGAATAACTGTCCACTGCTTTATGACTCATCTAGGTCTACTTTGGTGGATATATAAGGCTTCCATATATGCAGAGTAAATGATAATTCAAGATTTAATTTTCAAGGACTTTTCTGTAGTTGAAATATAAGAATTTTATTTTCTTACGTCAATGGAAATGAATTCTTGTACAATTATATTTTGGGATAATTTCAAGTTGACACAAAGATAACAGAAATGTTATGCTTACAGAAATGCTGTATTGAAACTTTTATACAACCTTTACTCAGATTCCCACTGATGATATTTTACCACATTTGCTGAATCACCTCTTTCTGGCTTACTGCACATAAATGTCAAGAACTGTGAATGATCTGATATTTTATCCTGCTTACAAGCTAGCACGTTAGCTTGTCATAGTTGCATAGGTGGTGGCGGAACTCAAGAGACTTCAGCGTCAGAGACAAATACTTTATTACTCATGACATAGCAGGCAGCATTATGTTAATGCTCCCATTGGTTTCTCTTGGTCCCAGTGATGGGGATGTTGAAAAGGCAGGTCCAGGTAGACAATTTACATCAAATGGGTCTTTATCATAACTAAATAATCCCAAATTTAAAAAAGCATCTAACTTATACAGATATTGCAACCAAACCCATCCAACATTTATCCAAGAGGAGAAATTAAGTTTCTTATCTTAGTCATAAAACAAATCTCCTTTCTGCTGACTAAACGTTAATACTATCTCTGTATTCCATGGCTATTTGCTATACAAAAATCCCCGCAAGAGAGTATAAGATAACGTATTTTTCAAGACATGCAGAAATGTAAAGATTCATGGAGAATTGTCTCCTAACAATAAATATAAATTATCACCCTTCCCTTTTTCTAATAACTGAAAATGGCTCCAGACATCAAGTTCCATTAGTCCTTAATTAATACAACAATGCATATTTTACAAAAACAAAAATATTCTACATTACCATAGCACAACCATGAAAATCTGGAAATCAATATTAATACAGTATTCCTATGCAATGCACAAATTTCATTTACAATTCACTAACATCCAACAGTATCTCTTTCTTTCTTGTTCAAGATCAAATCCAGAATCATTCATGTATGATCATATCTCTTTATTCTTCTTCGATCTAGAGCATTTCTCCAGTCTTACATTGTCTGTCATGACACTGACTCTTTGAAAGGATGTAGAACTTTCCATCTGAAGTTTTTTTCTCAATCCTGTTCTGTCGAGTAATTTCCTCATGTGCAAAGTCAGCTCATTACTTTTGAGGAAGAATGTTATCCAGTGATCTTGAGACTTTCAGTGTGTCACATACTGGGAACAGGACATTTTCCCCTTCTCCCACTTGGTCTGTAACTCTAGTACCCTAGTTAAGTTGCAAAATTGTCTGCAAATTTTCTTTACTGAAAATGCGTAGTTTTTCTTTGTGTAATTTTTAATTTTAAATACCTAAAGAACAATTACTGTGAATAGGCCTCAGTATTCTTTTGTCACCATGTTTTTGGCCACCAGTTTTAACAACCTTGATGCCCCCTGCTGAGTTGAAGCCCACTATAATGGTCCGTTTTCTATGTCTCCTATTCTTCCTACATATATTGATATTCTAACATGAAGATGATATTTTCCTTTATCCTCATACATTTATTAACCTGTTAATTTATTTATATATGTATGGAGTTGTGGATTACTATTTTATTCAATATTACATAAGCCAATACTACTGATATATTTCTTGATGCTCAAATTCCTCTAGATTTAGCAAATAGGAGCCCCTTTAAGCTGGCTTCTGTCTCTTCTTGACGTGTCTTGTTACTTCTTTGAGAACTTCTAAAATTTTTGTAACAAAAATGTGTTGCAGACTCATCTTCTACTTTTTCTGATCCAGTCTTGAAGCTAGTCATTCACTGATTTCCTGAAGGACTCTCATTTCCTTTTAATGGGTGATGGGTTTTGAGATCAAAATCTATGTGCTTGGCATCCTCATTGATACAGAGGTATCATAGAATCTGGGTCCTCTAGATAACAGAGCTAAGAAATATCTATATCTCTATTGAATATTACTTAAATATACATGCATACCTATATTTATTCGTATGTATAAATATGTAGAGGTCTATTCAGAATATTACCATGTCCAATCTAATACCATCTCTCTATATATATTTGTAAATTATTTCTCTAATAGTGAGAGTCCTGACTCCTATAATATAAATGTATTTATTTAGTTGCCCAATCACCCTAAGTGAACTCAATCTCCTGGTGATGCCAGCCACTTCTCTGACCACTGGCAACACTGCCATCTCCTTGGCTCCACTCCTCCTCAGCCTCCCATCCCATCATCTATTCCTGGGCACTCACCATCTATTTGGTGTTATTGACACCTCCTCATCTACACTGCCTATTTGGTCCCTTTAAGGGAAGAGAAATGGAAGAAAAAGCTGAAACGTATTGTATTTTTAAAGTAAGCATTATTTGTTTAATATTTGACTAGATAAAGTTCTGCAGCTGGACAAATGACATTTACAGGATAGCCCAGAATCAATAACATTGTGTGGAGAAGTTATTCTGCTCTACATTGCCTAGAACTGTCCTAATATGATTATATATAGATTTCAGTATTAAAGCATCAGTTTTTGAACTGTTACTGATACCCAACTCTTTTTCCTTCCCAGTTTTGTTACATTAGAGATGACATTCCAGTAAATCAATGAAATTCTGTTCAGTATTGTTTCAGTGGTATGGAGTTTCTGAGAAAAAGCAGAAATCAGTTACTTATGAGAAATAGTATCTTTGAACATGACAGGCCATGATACACCTTCAGCAGAACTGGGACAGGGGGGTCCCAAGAGTTGCAGATAGAACTCTGAGTAACTTAGACATTTTATACACACACGCAAATACACACAAATACACACACACACACACACGGAAGTATCTTGATATCTCTTCAGGAATCAAATATGACTTTCTAAATGTATGTATGCTAAAAAGAAAGATTGCATCACTTCTGAAATAAATGTGAATCTTTTATCAAATCCAATTCAACATGAATTGAAGCTTCAAAAGCAGATATGTATAGATACTATTTTTTAAAAGTGTGAATAGAGCACTTGTGTAATACTTTGTGTTTTGAATAATCATTCAATGAATCTAGGAATGCTCATGTCATATTTTGAGTAAAAATATGTCAAAGTAAAATTTAAAGGCAAAAATGAAATCAAGGGAAATCGTATTATTGGAATTGTTGCCCTCCGAAAAGCTTTTGAAATAATTGTAATAAGTGAATGCAGCTGGAATGAAGTTCTGAACGTGTGCGTACAGAATGTTTCTAAACCAATAAATGCTGAAGAGCATATATTGATCTTAGAGTAAGATGTCATTGACAAATATTAAGTCCTCAAAAATGTTAGCTATTACTATTTCTTGATGTGGAAATTTGGAATGTGATTTTGAGAGAAAATGGGTTCATTTTATCTATTACTTACTAGATCTGGGCTATGCACAAATCTGACTAAGTGAATAAGAATTATCACTATGTTGGAAACCAAGACCCTGGCATATACATCAAACAAAATTGTATGTGAAAAAAATTTAGCAATCTATTACTTTAAAAAGTGAATTGACATGCTTCTTTGAGTCTTTATTTATTTTTAATCCAAGAATGAATAGTGGTGAGGAATGATTGATAGGGGTTGAGATCTGTTACAACCAACATGTCACAGGTAGGCAGGGCCAATGCCCACGTAAAGTGGCTTTCTCCACTTGCAGAAAATAAGGCTGAGACATCCTTTTGCAGGAGTCAGAAGCATGACATACAGTGGTAGCTTCTCCATCAGAAACATATAACTCTTTACTGTGTGCTTAGTCATTGAGGGTGGATATATTTTAATCTGAGAAATGATTTAGGTGACAATTTTATCAGCACCTTAAATCTCATCAGGCCATTACCGCGGGCATTTACATGAGTGATGCAAATGATCTGATTTTGTGTTGTATCCCTAAAGAGGAGTTATCTTTAATCTGCTAGTCTCTAGTCTTCTAAGTAGCAGACAAGGTGGTGTGGACATTGTCAACAGCTCGATTGTCAACTGAGCGGAGCAACCATGTATGCTTTTGGTTTTGCACAGCTGGGTGGATATCATTGGGTTTTGGCTTGGCAGAAGCATCAGTGACCCAGGCCAATGGAATTAGGGGAATCTCTGTCAATCAAGGGATCCATTGAGCCAGCAGGTTCATTCTACATGGTAAAGTAGGGTTGGTTGTTACTTTTAAAATCATTTTGTAGATATTTTATTTTTTCTATTATTTAAGTGAACTTCCATTTAAACGGAAATAAAAATTATAAATTAGATTATATAATCATCTTAGATATTAACCCTGGAAAGCACTCAAAAATAGCATAATTTATCTTACAGATCACATAATTATATGCATTTACCCTGTTTCCTAGATAAGAGGGGCATCAACATGTGAATCTGGGACTTCTCATAACTCTTTCATAAAAAATGATGATGATCTTGAAGTTTGTTATTTTCTCTTTTCTTCACTGAATGTTTTTGTCATGTGGCTCATTCCTACCCCTATACACTTTTTTTTTCAGCTTTATCTGCTTTAATATTGTCCTTTTTAAAATTTATCTCATGTATACCCAAAGAACTTGTTTTCTGTCAAGTGATTTACTTGAGAAAACATTCCATTGCTCTTATACACATGACTTAGTCCTTCTCTTATTCACATGTGTTTTGTTTTGTTTGTGTTTCTGTTTCTTTATTTCTGGTATATGTTGCTTTTTATCAAACAGCAGGACTCAGTCTTGACAAGTAACAACGCTTCATTGATTTATTGGAATAAAGTAGAACCAAAAATTATATCAACATCTATAGTTGATATATTTTTATTACATAAAAAAGCAAGGGTTGATAAACAAAAAAGTCTTTTGAGAAAATACTGAAGAAGATTAATGCATAATAATAATTAGCTTGTCTCCCTGTATCTTTCGGTTGTGGATTAATTCCTGTATAGACAAGTACTCCAGAACATAAGAGTAAAATAAGTGAGAATGTCAGTAAATATAGGAAATGTTCCCAGATAAAATACAAAATTATATTCTGAATTTTTAAAGCACAAGACAAACATTGCACTGAATAGAAACTCGAGAATCATTGAGGCAAAGCAAAAACTAAGTTCTATCTCTAGATTCAGCAGTAATATAAAATTCATCTGGCAGAGTTGGGCTAGAATGCCAAAAGTTCCTTCAGTCATACAGCCACCAGTGGTATCAAATCTAGTGGGGTTACTGGAGTCCAATTGACTTTGTGACAATATGTACTGGGCAGAAACAAACTGTACTAAACTTGACTTTTTGGCCATACACTGTAATCATTTTTTTCATCAGTATCACTGTAACTTTTTATTGCTTTCTTGACAAAAAGAGTTTCTACTTTTGTGTTGTTTGGAAAGCTTGGTCTCCTAACAACACAGAATGTGGGATAAAGCAACCTAATAGTGGTTAATAAATAATAAAAAAGACTCTCATTTCACATTAATTAATTCTGTTATTTTATTATAACTCAAGTGATAGGTTAAAACTGAGTTAAGAAATTGCTATTTGTTTATGAAGAAAATTTGTGGTCATATAAATATTAAAAAATAAGCTTTCTGATATGAACATATGCCTCCATCATAAAGCTTCTCCATTCTTTGCCTGAATATACTTGTACAAGGATTTGTATAAAATTTTCCAAGAAAATATTTCAAATATTTCATTGGATTTTTTAATTCCAATAAATTAATATATTTCTCAAGTGCAATTAAGCTTAGTCATATGGTTATAATTATTCTCGTGATAGATTAGTATTTCTGTACACACATTTGTTCCCAAGTCCCGAAAGACAATAAATTGGTTTGGTTTGGAGCACTGGAAATATTTAAAATAACATCTTTGTAATCATATACGTTGGGTTTGTACCTTCCTTCTCTTGCTTGATAGACATCAAAAGGCTAGTTATTTAACCTAATTGTCCAAATACTTTAGCATTTATTTTATTTTGTTTTATTTTTTTTGAGACGGAGTCTCGCTCTGTCACCCAGGCTTGAGCACAATGGAGTGATCTCGGCTCACTGCGAGCTCTGCCTCCCGGGTTCACACCATTCTACCTCAGCCAGCTGGGACTACAGGCATCCGCCGCCATGCCCGGCTAATTTTTTGTGTTTTTAGTAGAGATGGGGTTTCACTGTGTTAGTCAGGATGATCCGATCTCTTGACCTCGTGATCCGCCCACCTAGGCCTCCCAAAGTGCTGAGATTACAGGCGTGAGCCACCGCGCCCAGCTACTTTAGCGTTTTTGAATCCCAGTTTTGCTCTTCGTTAAATTTTACAAGATTAAATGACTTAAAGTCTGTTGTGTATTATGCACATCTAACATGATCAATAACTGGGAGTTCTTGTAAATGTCATCACCATCGGCAGTGCTATCGTAATCATCATATATAAATATCCTTCCTAAACATTCCCTGAGAGGTTTGTGATATCTCAGTTTTAAAAAATGGTTTACAAACCTATTTCTACTGGAATAAGTTAAATTCCAATGTTAGCACATTGTATGAATCTAAATCCATTTTGCATTGTCAAATATGTATGCAATTGATCTTCATTTCCTGACCTAAGACGCTCTGGAGTAACCACATTCATCAATAAAAAGCTCTTATGCAAGACACGAATGGTGGGTGGAAAGTCTCAAAATAGTTTGTATATTATATTTGCATCCATCAAGATAAAAGCAGAAAACTGCAAAACACATTTTATTACCTGACAAGCACCATGAAATGTCTACCACTCCTGTATATAAAAATCATATTTTATTAACATAGGTTAACAGAAGGGAGCAAAATTTGTGGTGCAGCATGAATTTGTAAAGCATGTGGTCCCTCTTTGTGCATATACACATAAACTCAATTTAGGACTCATAGAGATTATGAAAAATCTATTGTATTGGCTTGTAAATGATTTAAAGGCATTCATTAGTGTAGCAAACACTTTTGAGAATCAACTATGTATCAAGCAAATAATTAGATCATGGGTATCCATAAGAAATTATACATGTTCCAAAAAAAAAAAAAAGAAGAAGAAATTATACACGTTCCACGATTTCAAAAAGTTCACAAGCTAAGAAGAAAGATGAAAATCAAAATAACTACCTTGGCAGTAACTAGATCACATCCATTCCTATTTATTGTAATTTTACTCATGGGCCGAAAAAAGTGTTGCATCTGTTTATGTGTCTATATGTGTCTGTTGCAGGGTTGGTGGTAGAGATTAGGAGGAAGAAAAAAGAAAAACTACACAAAGTAGGGGTCACTGTAAACAATATATTCACAAATATATATGAATAGATGTATTTTAGAAAAAGCATTTATTTTTATATAATTCTGTAGAAGTTGAACAGAGAAAATATATTAATGAATTAAAGTAAAAAAAAAATCAATGCTAGCCCCAGTAAACAAACAGAGATTTATCTTTTAGTTGTGTAAAGTGATACAAATATTTCAGAAAATTCATTCATTCAGTAATAGTTATTATTTCAAAACCATTTACTCAAAACTTAATATATTCCAGCATTGTCTGAATGCTGGAAATACAATGCTAAGTGAATATTCACACATTTGTTGATCTTGCACAGTTTACAGTCCAATGGAGGAGTCAGCTATGAATAAAATAATCTCATAAAGCATACATATTGATGTATAATTTGAAAAGAAGCACTTTGAAGGAAAGGAAGAAAGTGATATGATAGCATGTATCAGAGGAAATAAGCGCTGGGAGAAGTCAGGGAAGGTTTTTTTTTTTGAAGAAGTGAGCATTAAATTTAGATTTTGAAAAATCTAAGATTTACCCCAGAAAAAATAATAAAGGTGGGGTGAAAACATTATGTTATGGAAAATGATGTGTTTTCAAAGTTAGGTGGAACATAATAGGATAATAGGTTTGAGAACTTGTACAAAGTCCAGTGTGACTAGAGCACAGGCCATGAAAAAAGAGACAGTTTGGCACACAAATATTAAGGTCTCATATAATACATATAATGCCAAGTGTGTGTTTTGTTTTGTTTTGTTTTGTTTTGAGACGGAGTCTTGCTCTGTCGTCCAGGCTGGAGTGCAGTGGCGCCATCTGGGCTCACTGCAAGCTCCGCCTCCTGGGTTCACGCCATTCTCCTGCTTCAGCCTCCGGAGTAGCTGGGCCTACAGGCACCCGCCACTATGCCCAGCTAATTTTTTTTTGTATTTTTAGTACAGACGGGGTTTCACCGTGTTAGCCAGGATGGTCTCTATCTACTGACCTCGTGATCCGCCTGCCTTGGCCTCCCAAAGTGCTGGGATTATAGGCGTGAGTCACCGCCCCCGACCCAAATATATGTATTTTTAAGAGCTGTTAATAGCAAAGAACTTAATAAAGCAAATGACTTAATAAAGAAGTATATGTGCAATAAAGGAGAGAACTGTGACCCAGGTTATCCTATAGTTCCTGGGGTAAAAATTTCATAGTGCCATAATTCCCCCTGAAATGGAATACTAACAAATGACCAGATTTGGAAGGAAATGGAGTGGTGTTTTAGAATGATACTTCTGCTAATAATGTAGACTGGACATGCGGAACTAGATGGGTGTAAAGGAAGGATGATACTCCCAATGATGAACTGTTAGTTTTCTTTTATGTGTAACAAATCATTCCCAAATTCATTTTTATTTTTCATAATTATATGTTTTAGGAATTTGGACACAGCAAGAGTAGCTCAGATCTGTTTAACAGAGTCTGGAACCTCAGATGAAATAACCTAATCTCTCTCTTTCTCACTCTCTCTCTTTCTCTACCAACCCTCCCGCCTTCCCTCTCTGTCTTGTTCTTTCTTATCCCCTCTCTCTCTATCCTCATAACCCTTCCTCATGTCTATGTTGGTGATCTTCTCTGCATGATAACCTCAGTTACTGGTATTTCTTACATGAATACTCAGTGCTCCAAGAGGAAGGAAAAAGAAACTTCTGGTCTTCTGAATGACTCGAGCATATTACACTTACTCTTTTGGTCAAAGCAGTGACAGACCCACCAGAATTCAAGAATATTTGAAGTCTAGGTTGTGCCTCTGGTTTCTCACCAATCACTGAATTCTGGGATGATGAATTTGGAAAAAGAAGTTGGTTATAATTGTTAAATTGTAAAGTCAGTGAACTCAGTAATCTGCAATCAACTTCAGCACAAACATAAAGTAGCTAAACTTAGTTTTATTGCATCTTGTCATTTACCCTTTGATGACTGTTCATTTGTATTTTAAGAATCCCATAAGTGAGGTAGCATCAACCAATGTCCAAGTCATTCCTTACATCTCGTTGCATAATTCACTCTCTATTAAGCAGATTAACCTCAGCATGTAAAAAAAAACCTCAACATCTTTTTGACACTCAACATTTTACAAAGTATTAGTACGCAATTTTTAAAAAATCATATATGATATCCAAATTGTACTTGTTAAATGGCATTCTTTTCAGGAGGATCCAGGAGAAAAACATAATTCCAGCTTTTGCACATTAATAAATAGATCAATCACGAATGTCTTCCTTTGCCAATGCAAATAATTGTTCCCCCCAAAATAATGGAAATATACCAGACAAAACTTCCTTGATGGATTTCTGTCCATCAACATTTGGGATAATTTTAAATTAAAAGAGTAATGATAGTACTGGGTTGTAACACATTGAATTGAAAATACTTTAGAAGTCTAAGAGCTATAAGAATGTGGGAGGGTGGAGAGAAAACTCTTCTCAGCCTGTAAATGAAGATTATAAAAGTAAAGAGAATAATAAATTTTTTTAAATCATCATTTTGCATTCACTAGCCTAAAAATTGATTCAGAAAAAGGCCCTCAGTGGATTAGAAAACTATCAATTAAATGTGTTTGTGGTACAGAATATTAATATGTTCTACAATATCATCTCATAGATCCCCTACTAGTTTCAAAAGATAAAAGAGTATTTTCACAATGAAGAAATCTAGTACATCTCACTATAATCAAGTGTTCAAATAGCATCACATGCTTTCAGTTTCAGCTCAAAGGGGTAAAGACCTAGAGAAAATGTTGCTTCTACCAGTAATACAATATGAAAAATAACTTGGCAAACAGCAAATTAATGACTTCTTCTGCTCTCCTCAGAGAATTGAATCCACATGGCAAACAGCTGATCTGAATCTTAAGAGAAACAGTCACCCACAGGGAGAGACAGGACCCAGACATTGGTCTGAAATAGAAGAACACAGTGTCTTATAAATTTGAATGAATTCTTTGAGGCCAAGTGTGGGCAAGGAAGCATGAAACCGATTATCAGTTAAATTATGTCCGCTCAACATTTCCATGTTGAAGTTCCAACCCCCAGTACCTCAGAATGTGACCTTATTTGGAGATAGTGTCTTTAAATAAGTAATTAAGCTATAATGAGGCCATTAGTGTGCCCTCATCCAATAACACTGATGTCCTTACAAAAAGTAAAAATGTCGACACAGAGACACTGAAGAAGGGAAGATGAAATGAAGAAACAAAGGGAGAAGGTGGCCATCCACACGCCAAGGGTAGAGAACTGGAACAGGTCTTTCCCCTCACAGTCCTCAGAAGGAACCATCCTTTTATGTACCTTGCTTTTGGACCTCAAGCCTCCAGGATGTGAGATAATACATTTCTGTTGTTTGAGCCACTCTGTCTGTGTCACTTTTTATAGTGTCCTAATATAAAGCTACTGAGGGATGTAGTCATAGTGGGGTTTTCACCATCACACAGACTTTTCCTCAAGGAACTCCACCAGATACCCACAGGGAAAGTCAGAGAGCATCCTGAGAAAGCCCAGTGGTGGAGGTGGCTTAAGGAAGGAAATGGCAATCACTGCCAGAATCTATCTACGCCCTTCTCCCCTGTGTCCCTTTTGAAAGAAAAGATTTAATTTTTATGAGCAAGAACATCCAAACATGCAGCATCAGAGTTCTATGAGAAGTCTATTGAGACTGGGGAAATGAATCAAAGCTCAACACCCAAACTCCTCACACACGTGTCTTGCTTATCATTCCGGAGTAACAAAAGCATTGATTTGTGGCTTGTAGGGAACTCACCCTCCCACATCGCTCCAGTGAGCAAAACTCAAATAAAAATAACAGTAACATAGAGTTGGATGAATTATAAGAGCCAGGATCCCTCTGGGAGCAACACAAAAGCATGATCCAGAACCAATCAGAAAAACAAAAATCAGGCATGACTAAGTATCACAAGGGAATTGGAGTCTCCAGTGCACCAGCCATACCATGGTAACAACAAACTTCAAATCTAACCAACTGCTGACTAGATTAACCCAAACACCCACATTAACGTCCTAGCATAAAAAAGAAAAAGCCATGTTCAACAGCAAACATAAAAATACATTGGCATCAGTATCTATTATCTTATCCAGCATATTTTGCTTTCAACAAAAAAAAGTCAAGGCATACAAAAAAGCAAGATAAACACATCAGAAGATAAAATAATCATAAAAGACAGATTTAGAAATATACGGTTGTTAGAAATATCAGTCAGGTAATTTAAAACAACTAAAATTGATGCTAAAACTTTTAATAAATCAGGTAGATAACATGCAAAATCAGATAAAAATGCCATCAGAGAGATACAAATAAGAAAAAATAAGGGAAAATTCTATAAATTAAAATATAGTCACAGAAGTAAAGAATATTTTTAAAAGGCATATCTTTGTACTTTATAGTAGAAAGAAATGAATTTGACTTTACATCAATAGAAATTTTCCAACCTAACAGTTAAACACTGAATAAGCAAAAAGAAGAACAGATCATTCAGAAACAGTGAGTCAATATCAAACACCCTGAAACATATGTAATTTTGAATCCCAAAAGGAGAAGATAGAAATACTTGAATAAAATGAATGAGAATTTGTCAAAATGATTGGGACACCAAACCACCAACTCGGAACTCTCAGAGAACATGAAGTAGGATAAGGATCAAATAACCCACAGCAAGGCATATAATATTCAAACTATTAAAGCCAAAGAGAAAAAAAATTGAAGCCAGCAGAGGAGATGATATTACCTACATCTGTTGTTAGAAACCTAAAAGCAAGAAAAAGCTACTAACATATTTAAAGTAGGAACAACAACAACAACAAAAAACCCTGTAAACTCAGAATTCTATAGTGTACATAGCAAAATATCCTTCAAAATTGAAGGACAAATAAAGACTTTTTTTCAGGCAAATAAAGACTTTTAAAGACAATTAAAACAAGGAATTTATTGTTAGCAGACATACTCAAGAAATGTTAAAGAAATTCTTCAGGGAGAAGTAATATGCTGTCGATCAAGGTTTATATACACAAAAGAACATACAGTGTTGAAAATTGACTAAATGGAGTTAAAATATAATTAGTTATTATGTTTAATTGCTCTGAAAAGAACTGATGGCTTAGAGTAATAAAAGTAAAACTGTATTGTGTGTTCACAGCATATGTCAAAGTGAAGTATTTGACAGTTATGGCACAAGAGATGAAGGGAGAAATTGGATAGATACTGTTCTAAAGTTCTTAGACCATTTTAGAAACAGTACAATATTTAAAGATGGATTCAGGCTATTTAAAGTATATACAGAAAATCTATGAAAAACATTTAGAAAGCTAATAGAATAAAGATACTGTTACAAGTCAAAAGAAAACATGAAATGAAATCATAAAAAATGTTAACCCAAATAAGGCAAAAAAAAGTTTAAAAAGAAATAAAGAATAAATGATTGACATAGGTTGAATTGTATTATCAATACTTTAATAGTAAAGGAGCCACTACAGAAAAAAGTTTGACAGTTCCTCAAAAAACTATCATATGACGCGCAATTTTACTCCCAGGTATATACAGCAGCATTTCCCAGGAAATAATTTTAGACTGAAACAAATGTGCCTGACTCTACTACAAATGTTTCATACAACCTCAATATGGGGCACAGAGGGAAAGGAACTGACTGTAATAAAGTCTGAATCCATTGTTGATGTTTGACTGTTGGCAGTTTTCAAGTCTCATCATTCTGTGTTCTTCTCTTGTCCTATATCTTGGCTACCTGATAAGAAAGGCCACACTATTCTGTCCTTGATGCCAAAGGGGAGTTAAAATCATGCAAGATCCAAACTGCAAGAATACAGAATACTCATTTTAGCCTGACCCCTCAACCACACACACACACACACACGACACACATACACATGCACAGGCACAATTAGTTGCTGCTCCTCAATTAGCTGCTGCTCCCTTCTTTCTCAGGCAATGTTTGGACCTGTTCAAATGTCTTCTCTGCACTCTGCCAAAAGCCTCACTATGTGAATAGAAAATATCTTCAGATCCGTTTGGTGTCTGTGTGGTTTCATCAGTGTCCGCGTCTTGGGATGAAAAAGAGTGTGCATGCACCTTCAAAGTGTGACTATAGTACCACCGATATATGTAGGTTTGAAAATGGTATTTTCACTGGGTTCTATAAGGATACAGACACAATAAAATGTACATAAACACTGTATTGTGAAGCATAAGCTCCGCTATTCACCACAGAGTTAGTGACTCAGAATTCTGAAACTATATGTGTGGCAGGTTCAAACTAACCATACTTTAACCAGGTTTCTCAATCTCAGAGTAACAATTTACTAACAAGACTAACAAGCAGGTAAAATTTTGCAAAGAAACAAGTGAAAAAGTTAGAAGAAACTCTTTAGTGTAATTAGAATTGCAAATATTGGTATGTACTTATTTCAGTGTGTATGTGTATTTTTTAACAGATAGATGGTGAACTACGTATAGATACCTGTATAGAGTGCATTCTATGGCTACATACTGGTTTCCTCACACTATATTTCTTAATTAAAAAAACAGCATTTCTTAGAGAAATAGCTGATCCTAGAACTTCAGCAGAGAAAATATGAGTTTAGCCTGGAGTACCTTACAGTGCCAGAAATTAAAGGGGTGTTCAAAAACAGAAGAAGAGGGCAATAGCAAAGAGACACAGGAAGCAACCTGAACGAGCTCATAATAATCAAAGCTGGAATAATCTGAGTAACAAAATCATAACAACAAAAATAATAATAGTAATAATTATAACCCAAGTATTAAAATAAATAAGTATCCACACATCCATATTGACACAAATAAATGATTGGAAAAAATAGTCAAAAGTGAGGGAAAAAGAATAATTCATTTTTACAAAAGACTTTTACATTATATTGTGTGTGTGTGTGTGTGTGTGTGTGTGCAGAGAGATAAAGACAGGACTCCTTTTTTAGGAGGTGGAACTTACCCCTCCCCTTAAGAATGGATTGGACATAGTGACTCTCTCAAATAATAGAATATGGAGTGAGAAAAATGGTAACTTTAAAGTGGAGACAACTGGCAGGCACCACCTTAACCAAACAATGAGGATTAATATCACCAGTAATAAGTCATGATGATATCTATCATATATCCTTCACATTTACGATATTATTTCCAAAAATCAATAAACCCAGTGTGATAATGAGACAATATCAAACACCAATTGAATGGCTTTCTAGAAGAATGTTTGATCATATTCCTTCAGAAGTGTCAAAGTCATGAAAAATAAGAAAAAGGTATAAAACTGTCATAGACAAACAGACTAAGGAGACATAATGGCTAAATGTAACATTGTATCCTGGATTGGATCTTTGAATAGAGGAAAAGGGTCTTAATGAGAAAACTGGTAAAATCAGAATAAATCAGTAATTTACTTAATAGCATTGTACTAATACTAATATATACTTTTGGCAAATATTCTGTAAGTATGTAAGATGTTAACAGTACAATCAAGTTGTAACTTTTATAATAACTTTTATATACTTTTCAACTTTCTATAAATCCAAATTATTAATGCTTCAGGGCTTACCATGAAAGTTACTTCCAGAAAACTCGTTATCAAGTTGAAAATCATAAGTCAAATCATTAGTTGGGTACTGCCTGTTTTCCAAAATAAAAGTGTGTTCTAAAAGCACAAAATAGTATAATAAGATTATATTAAATTCCTGTGATTATGATGTAATAACACATAGCACAACCTATACTATATTCTTACCAAAAAAAGTATCATCTCAAATATGAGATAATAACAATAATTATCTCTAGTTATGGGGGAATAACAAAACGAATATGGACGAGATATTCTGTTAAACAACTGGTGTGGGTTTAAGGGAAAAAAAAGGCAATACTTTGAAATACTGAAAAATAGAGAAGATTGGAGTGTGCATTAGTTCCCTAATATTGTCCTATAAAATCACACATTTAGCGGCTTAAAACAACTTAATTTATCATTTCATAGCTCTGGAGAGAGGAAATCCAAAACCAAGCTGTCATCAGATCAGTGCTCCCTTTGTACACTCCAGAGGGAAATTCTTCCTTGCCTCCTCCATGTTCTGTTGGCACTTGGTGTTCCTTTGCTTGTGGCTGCATCCCCCTCTTTGCCTCTGTCTTCACAAGGGCTTTCACTCTGTATGTTTTCTCTTCTGTCTCTCATAAGGACATTTGTCATTAGATTTAAGACCCAGCCAGATAATTCAGGATGATTTTATCTCAAATCCTTAATGTAATTACATCTGAAAAGACACATTCTTTTCCTTTTTTTTTTTTTTTTTTTTTTTAAGTAAGGTTACATTCACATGTTCTGGGGCATGAGGCATGAATATGTCTTTTCTGGGCCACTATGTAAACCACCATAGGAGAAAACAAAGGTTACTAGATGGTAAAGAGACATGAAAATTACATGCGGTGAGCTATACTTAGCTGGATATGGATGGGAGAATGCCTAGGGAGACGTTAATGAAGCAGTTGTGACATCATAAAATAAAATATATTTATTATGTATTATTTATTATATCAATATTATATTTCTTAAATATAATAATGATATTTTTATTATACAGAGAAGAGAACACTGGTTCTTAGGGGTGAAATGTAGATATAATTGAATTTAAAATAATGCCTAGAGCTTATTCTCAAATAGTAAAAATGTATTATGTGTGTATAGGTGCACAAGCATGCATGTATAAAATAGAGGCATATGTAATGAGAGAGAGAAAGAGAAGTGAAAGAACGTGGCAAAATATTAACAATCTAGGAAGTCTAATTTTAGACAAGTTTTTACTGCATTCTTTATATTTGATATTGGTTAATCTTTCCTTAACATTATTTAGGAAAACAAAATAATGCATTAGTAATTTTCTCTATTTCTTTTTTTTTTTTTTTTTATTATACTTTAAGTTCTAGGGTACATGTGCATAACATGCAGGTTTGTTACATATGTATACTTATGCCATGTTGGTGTGCTGCACCCATCAACTCGTCAGCACCCATCAATTCATCATTTATATCTTGTATAACTCCCCAATGCAAGCCCTCCCTCC
>NW_016813589.1:119179-131193 GCF_001698545.2 Rhinopithecus bieti | reverse complement strand
GGAAAGGATTCCCTATTTAATAAATGGTGCTGGGAAAATTGGCTAGCCATAAGTAGTAATTCTATCTGTTTTATATTAAAGAAAAGAGCTGTGACTCAAGATTTAGAGATTAAAATATAGTTGACTTTTAACCAATGCAGTGATTAGAGGCACTGACTCCCTGCCTAGTCAAAAATCCTCATGTAGCATTTTACTCCCCCTAAGCTTAACTACTAATAGCTGACTGTTAACTGGAAGCACATTAATTATATATACTGTTGATTAACACATTTTTAATGTTATATGTATTATATGTTGTGTTTTTACAATCAAGTAAGCTAGAGCAATGAAATGTTATTAGGAAAATCACGAGGGAGAAAATGTGTTTATTGTTCATTAAGTAGAAATGGATCATCATAAGGATACTCATCTGCCTGGTCTTCACATTGAACGGACTGAGGAGGAGGAGGAAGAGAAAATATTGTTCTTGCTGTCTCAGAGGTGGCAGATACGGAACAGGTGGAAGAAGTGTAAAGGGAGTCATGAGAGGCAGGTACACTTGGTGTAACTTTGTGTAAATACTTCAGAATTTCTGTTTGACTTTTTTGCTTTTTCATTTCTCTAAAAATCTTTCTACAAATACTCCTTTCATTGTTTGCTTTAGTTTTGGTGCCCATGTCATAGAAAGGTCCATTCACTAAAGAAGTTGAAAGTGATCTTGAATAATTGAAGTCCTTCTGCCTGATTATCTCATGTTAACTTGTTTTTCACACTGCTTCTTTTGAGTCTTCTTCCTCATCGTCTATCACTTAGTGGCATTCACAACCATTAAGTCATCTGTTAATTCCTCTGATGGGATATTTATACAGTCTTGAATTTCCTCATTATCCATACCTAAAACCCTTCATTTCTCGTCCTCTATTTTTACCATATCCACAATATCTTTTATGATTGCCTTCATTGGCTCTGTCATAAATAGTGTGAATAGTGCTCAACGTCTGAATACAGTTTTCTCCAGCAGAAATATATTGTTTCAGACTTGATGGTTTTCTCTATAAGAATAGTGATATCTTCAGTGATGTAATCCTGCTAGACTTTGATGATCTCTCCAGCAGGTTCTCTTCCATGGAGGTGACAATCTTTTCCACAGAGTACCGTGTATAATGAATCTTAAAGTTCTTTATAACCCTCCAATCTGGAGGCTGAATTAGAGGTTGTGTTTGGAGGAAGGTAGACCACTTCAATGCATTCAGTGTTGAACTCGTGGGGCTCTGGGTGGCTAGAGGCATTGTCCAATATCAAAAGAACATTAAAAGATGCTTCCTCTGAGTTCCTGATGAGGTACTTCCTGACCTCAAGGACAGAGCATCCTTGGAATCAATCCAGAAAAATGATTTTGACTGTCCAGGCAGCTGGGGTGTATCTTTCCCTTCAGGGTTTGGGACTTAGTAGCTTTATAAATCAGGACAATCTTATTTATAAACCTAAGTGAATTGGCACAAAACAGTACAGTTGACTCTTGAACAATATGACTATGAGGTGAGCTACATAGGTCCACCTATTCACCGATTTATTTTTCAACTAAAATATTGAAGTTATAGTATTTGTGAGATGCAAAATCTGCATGTATAGAGGACTGACTTTTCCTATACACAGGTTTCACAGGGCCAACTGTGAGACTTGAGTATGCATGAAATTTGGTATATGCTGGGGGTTCTGGTCCCAATCCCCCGCATTTACTGAAGCACAACTGTAGAGCTAGCTATCCAGTCCTGCCTTAGATCCTGGTGCTCATTTTTCATTCTTACTAATAAATTTCCATTATTACATTTTTTTCTTCTAAAACAGGGCACTTCTGTCTTCAATAAAAACCTGTTCAGGCAGATAGCCTTTCTCCTCAATGATTTTCATAATGATGTCTGGGAACTTGTCTGCTGCCTCTTCATCAGAAGAAGCTGGTTCTCCTAATATTGTGAAATTTTCTTAAGCCAAATCTCTTTCTAAAATTATTAAACTATCCTTTGCTGGCATTAAACTCACAAGCCTTAGATCCTTCACCTTCCTTTTGCTATAAATTGTCATGTAACTATTTCATGTCTTCTCAAATCATTTTAAATTTCATAGGTATGTATTTCTTGTAGAACTCATTCACTCACATAAAAGCTATGTTTTCAATAGGATATTAAAAGCTATTTCACAACAAGTGGAAGGTTGTTGAATCTGCTGGTATAGCTGCAGCACGGGCTTCACAAATTGTTTTTATTTATTTACAATGGCCCTTATGCTAAATTTCTTTATCTTGAAATGATAAGTAACAACAACTGCAGAGCTCAACCTATGGTACATATCCAGCAATTCAGCTTTCTCTTTTAATGTAATGACTTTTCTCTGCTTCTTGGGAACACTTCCAGCATCACTAGTGTCACTTCATATGGATGCCATGGTGTTATTCAAGGTTTGTAATATTGCTCTAAACACAATCAATGATACATAAAAATCAAGAGAAGTCACTTTGTACTGCAATATGTAATTGTCTTGACAGATGAACTGCTTATGAGAAGATGATTAGTGCCACACAGTGTTTTAAGTGGATACTCAAACCACTTGAGCTCAACACAATAGGAACAGGAGGTGGCTACAAAATTAGTATAGTGATACAGTATGCACTACAGTTAATTTTATGCAGCTATTATTTAATACTATATTTTTGTGCTTGTTTACATTTGTCTGTACTGTAGATGGCACCACGTGAGTTCTGACAATATTTGAGTGCATAAGTTTTGATACATTTAAACTTTTTATAACAGGTTCATATTTATAGTTTATTATATAAATGATAGAATAGACCATTCTATCTACAAATATTTTATGCATTCAAGACATACCTAACTTTTTTTGATATTTCTAAGCTATATGGTTCATTTATGAGTTTTTTCAAATTGCTGCACATCTCCAAAATGTTTACAATAAGAAAAAAAGTCTGCAAATAAGTGGACCTGCATAGTTCAATTCTGAGTTGCTCAAGGGTCAACTATAGATTTTCCCCCACCACTAAAATTTATGTAGTTAACAATCTTAGGAATTAGTCAAACTGTAAAGGCTGAAACTTTCATCCACAGAAATTAACAGTTCTTAAAATTTAATGCAAAAGATAGCATATTCACTTATTAAACAAATAATATTTGGATAATACCTATATAATTATGTGGGAAGATTTACATATCTAACAAACAACAGGATTTTAAAAGCAAAATGTTAAGTTTTAGGGAAAACACACAATGTTGAATATGTCAATAAATGCTTATATCATTTACTTGTGAAAATATATCAAACATTCATATATAATAATATTTTAGGATCCAACTAATTAAAAAATATTTCATTTCCTAGAACAGAAAAAAAATAGCTGCAGAAAATGCTGTAGAGATAGTTCAGTTTCGTCCATTCTCTGGCACTTATAGCTGTTGTCTGCTCTGTTGAACACGAATCTACGTACATAGTGAACAGTGAGAGCATTGTCATTTATATTACTTAATTGTGTCAATTTTTCACATTCCAGGCATTTGCTGAATATTACTTCAATTAATGACTGCAGATACCCTTACATGGAAATATAAGGCAGTTATCGCCAAATAAAGTGCTGTATTGTGTGTGTGTGTTAAAGAATAGGTATGCTTTAGAATTTCTGAACAGCTTATTTTTTATTTATGAAGGTCACTAGTGAATATAATCGATCAAAATGTGACTTGTTTTCAATAAGGGTCTTGATTGAGCAGTCAATAGCCAAGTGCATTTCAGACTACAATTCCAAAGGTCCTTGGAAGCACTCTATTTGGCGGTTTGAGTTGGAATAATACAACCCTAACCACATACATTTTTTTAAAAGTATGCCAAGGCCTACTTTCTAAAAGGGTACATAAAATTATGAGTCTTTTTTATTTCAAAAAGCCACTGACTATAAATAACGCCACTTTTTTCTATTAAAAAGTTTATGGTTATCCTCTTTGGTTTTCTGTAGCTTTCCATTTAGTTAAATAAAAATAAATTAATTGGAAATATTTTAGTTTATCTTACTTAACAAACATGAGTTTATCCTACTTTGGAATATGTACCAAAATTATTGTTATCTATGACTCTATGGGATCTATGTATGCATTTCAGCCATTTATGTATTCCTCTTTTGTTTATATCATTTTAATGAAACAGAGATGCACAACTAGATCCCCACTAGGGAAAGATTTTGTGCCAGCATTGCTGGGCGGGCCACCTGCTGACTTTTTGTTTGAATCTACCATCTTTTTGCGAATGGCCACAGCTGCTGTTCCACCATTTCAGTCTAAAGCAGGACAACTATGACAGATTACTTTAGTCTCAAGCTCTCGGAAGTGCTAGCTAAGAATACAATGAGGCTTCCTTTGCAGCATACCTTTTATCTTTGCCCAGTCTAGCCCTGCCAAGCCCTCTAACTCTAAACCACATACATGTGGTGATTCCAAGAGCACTCTCAATAATCATCTTACACACTACACTGTGCTCCAGACTCTGCTTGTTAAAGAACTCAACATGCAACAAAATGTTAAAAGAAAAGAAAAGAAAAGAAAAGAAAAGAAAAGAAAAAAAAAAAAAACAACTAAGGTGACTGAGTCTTCATACTTACAAATCCAATTCCTACATTATATGTTTGTTTTTTAAAAAAGTTAATTTGAAAATTGCCTTAACCCTTAAGTTATATTGTTTTAAACTACTTCTTCTGTGGAGACATTTTATCCTTTCTGAATATTAAGTTCAGTGCTGCCAGATTCAGTGTAACCTTATAGTATTGTCTCAACATATCTGCAAACTAAGGACTGCTGCACAAAACCAGGGTGGAGTAATATGATCTGTACTTACCCTCCCACCTAAAAGAACCACAAAACACAACAAGTAAAATTGGAATCAATGGTTCTCATTCACTAGACATCAAGCAGAGGCACAGTGACTTTTGAGAGATGAAAAGCAACAGAGGTTAGCCTTACCGTTGCTCAAATTTACTGCTTGAGAGAGTTTTCAGGCTTTTGTGCAGGGAGAAAGAACCCATGTGGAACTAAACAGAAATGAAAAAAAAGAAAAGAAAGAAAAGAAAACCCCAAATCCATATGAACATCTCAGTAGATGCAGAAACATCATTTCACAAAACCCAACGTAATTTTTTTTTAAAAGTTTGCAGCTAATTAGGAATACAAGATAATTTTTTTCAACCTGGTAAGATGTATCTGTTAAATATCCATAGGTAGCACTTAATGGTGAAATTCATCATACTTAAATAAATCACACTTAATGGTGAAATTCTGAATTCCTACACCAAAACTCCCTCACAAAATCAGGGAATATACAAAGATGTCAGCTCTGGTCACTTCTATTCAACATTATTTTGGAGGTTCTATTCAATAAAATAAAAAGAAAAAAGAATAAAACACACATAGATTGGAAAGAAGAAGTAAAACTATTATTATTTACAAGACCACATGGGCAATTATATAGAAAGTCCATTAAGATCTATAAAAAGTTATACAAAATCATAAGTACATTTGGCAAAGTTGGTAGAAGGTTACATCACTGTTTTGAAAATTGTGCTTCTATCTACTATCAATGAAAAAATCAGAAACTAAAATTTTAAAAATACTATTTATAATATTATCAAGAAATATAAAGGCTGTAGGGGAAAATTTGACAAAATATGTCAGAGATCTTTATATTGAAAACTCTAAAACACTGTTAAGAGAATTTAAAGGAGGCCTAAAACATGAAAATATAATGTGCTCCAGTGTCAGAACACTCCATAATATTAAGATTTAAATTATCTCTTTTTATTTTTTTTCTGTGGAATCAACACAATTCCAATCAAAACTCCATTATCATTTGTACAAAGTGGCAAACTAATTCGCACATTCATAGGACCTTTCAAAGAAACTAGAATACCCAAAACAAGTGTGAAAAAGGAAAAATAAATTTATTTATAGTCTCTGACTTTAAGACTTATTATAAACCTACTATGTTTAAGACAACATAGTATGGTGTAAAAATAAGCAAATATGTAAATGTGACTGAATATCAAGCCAAAATACATGCACACTGATATGAATAACAATTTTAACACATGTTTCTGAAATAACTGGATATACATATGCAAAAAAAACCCATATTTTTTTAAATAAAGTAATTCTAGACCATATCTCACACTATATATGAAAGCTTTACAATTTCTAGAAAGAAAGCAACCTTTTTCATCTTGGAGTAATCAAATATTTCTTAGATACAACACTGGAAGTACAATTTATAAAAGAACTTATTGATATACCGAACCTCATTAAAATTAAGAATTGCTCTTCCAATGTTTCTGATAAAAGAATGAAAACACAAACTAGATAGTGGATTACAAAATTGCAAACTGTACATTTGATAAAGATTTTTAATCTAGAATATATAAAGAACTACCAAAACTCAATAATAAGAAAATGAAAATAACACAGTAAGAAACGGGCAGAACATTTGAACGAACACTCTAAATAGATCCCCTAAGACAGAAATCTATATTCAGTAAAAAAGTGACAGGAAACACTTCAGGCAAGGGAGGACAGGGAAGCAAGGACATCTGCTTGGCCAAGATCATCTGGGTGCCTGGAGAAGTTTCACAATGTGGGGAATGTGTAAGTGAGTGATCCCAAGAAGTCCACATTTCAACCATGGATTTATGCAATCCTAGCCATGGAAGAGGCCTTTAACGTACATGGGCTCTGAGACTAACATAAGGAACTCTCTGGATACTGCACAACTGCATTCCTCCAGAGAGGGACCTCACATTGGGTCTCACATATCCCCCAGCATCAAGAAGCTGTAGAAAGGTACCATTATGAGGTCATAGACCCCATCAGACTGCATCCTGCCATTGGGCTCAACAGCCTGGATCTCTACACTGTTGGACCACCATTGACATTCCTTACCCACAGCTGGGTACTACTGCTAGCTGCTACTGCTAGGGCCAAGGTACAAGCCACTGGCAATGATCTTGCCACCGCCAGTAGTGCCACTCTGCATTTAAAAGTGCCATGAAGAAAGGGTACTTTCTTATAGGCAACAACTGGAAGCTCCTGTTTACTGCTGCTGCCAGTTACAGCTACTCTACCTTCCCCAGCATCAGGAACACAGTGTAGACACTGCCACCCTCAATCAAACATTCTGCTGGAGCCTGGGAATTACCCTGTTCTTGCATACAACAGCTAGAACTGAGTGGCATGCAACATGATGGTGCCTGGGCAAAGTTCTCCCTGGCTTGACTCTACCCTCCCTGCACCTGAGTTAACTGTCCAGGGGACCAGAGACCAGCCTAACCCATTCAATTGACACCTGAGCACTTCTCCTCCACCAAACTGCTGCTACTACCATACCACAGCAGGCACCACACATCCACACATGCCACCTCTGAGCCTGGGGACTGGCCCACCCAGTCCATCACAGTCCCTGCTAGTACCAGAATGTAATGCCTAGGAGCCAGATGACTGTCCCACCACAGCTACCGCCATTGCCAACATCATGCCAGCTTCCCAGTATCCTGAGGAACTGCCTACCAACTTAGCACACTGCTGTCACTGGTGGCACCCGAACAAGGTGCCTGGGGGCCCACAACCTTATCTACCTAGACCAGCTACCATTGGAGCCAGCATATACCATCCTGGTGCCTAAGGATGGGCATGATTTACCTACTTCTATCCCCACTGAAGCCTCAGGACTGGTTCACCTGATGTGCCCATCCCTAGCAAAACTGTGCCACAGCTTACACTAACGACCACACCCGAGCCCTGTGAAGAAATACCAAACATTACTGACACGTTTTACAGATGAATAAATCATACAGAGTCTACACTACTGCATAAACACAGAATCAAAATGCCCTACCCAACCAATGGCATAGATACATATTTAGGAAAAAGCCTTCCCCTGTGAAAAGAAGTTAAAAAAAAAAATTGGAAGGAGTGACCCTTATGTCAGATGCACAGATAAAAACATAAGGACACAATATACATGATGGAGCAAGGCAATAGAACAGCTCTAATGGAACACAATAATTCTTAAGCAGCAGATTTGAATAAATAAATTTATATGCATTCCAGCCTGGGTGACAGAGCAAGATTCTGTGTCAAAACACAATAAAACAAAGCAAAAAACAGAAAATTTCTAAAATCCTGGAAAAAATAATTCAAAATAATGGTATTAAAGAATTTGTGCAATACACAAGAAAACTTGGAAAAAAAGCAATAGAAAGAAATTTTTAAGATCAGTGTATGAGCAGTTTATCAAAAAGATTGATATCATTAAAGAACAAAATAGAGATTATAGAATTAAAACATTCATTGAATGAAAGCTTCAACAATAGACTATATCAAGCAGAATAGAAAAATGTAGAAATTAAAGACAGGTCTTTTAAAATAACTTGATTAGACAAAAATAATTTAAAAGAATAAACAAAGCCCATGTGACACGTAGAACACCATAATGTGACCAAATATTATAATTGTTAGTGTGTAAGAAGGCAAAGAAAAGGTGAAAAGGAAAAAATATTTAACAAAATAACAGCTGAAAACTTCCCAAGCCTTACAAGAGATTAAGACATCCAGATACAGAAAACTAATCGATCCCCAAACAGATATAGTTTCAAAATGTCTTCTTCATGGCATATTATAATCAAATTGTCAAAAATCAAAGACAAAGAGGCAGTTCTAAAAATAGCAAGAGAAAAGTATCCAGTCATTTATAAGTAAAATCCCATCAGACTAATAGCAGATTGTCAGCAGAAACCATACAGATAGGGAATGGAGTGGTATATGTGAAGATCTGAGAGACAAAAAAAAAAAAAAAAGTCACCACCAAAGATACTAGACTCAGTGAAGTTTTTCTTCATAAATGAAGAAGAAATAAAATCTTTCCCACACAAAAAAAAGCTGAGGAAATTCATCACCACTAGATGAGACATGTAAGAAACTCTTAAATCCTATAACTGGAAGTAAAAAGACAATATTTATCATCATGAAACTACATGAAGGTATAAAGTCCACCTGTAGAGCAAACACCCAAATGAAGGAAAGAAAAGATAAAATGTTACCACTACAGACAACCATGAAACCCAATGATAAAGAATATGAGAGAAAGGAAGGAAATTACACAAAACAATTAGAAATCAATTTGTAAAATTACCAGAATAAGTTCTCATATATTAATAATAATGTTGACTCTTAATGTATTAAATTTTTCACTTACAAGATATACACTGGATATATGGATAAAAAATATGACCCATGGATATGCTATCTACAAGAAACTGAGGTCATCTGTAAAGATATATATAGACAAAAAGTAAATCATTGGAAAAAGATATTCCATACAAATAGAAACCAATAATGGTCAGGAGTAGCTATACTAATGTTAGATAAATGAAACTTTAAGTTAAAAACTGTTCAAGTAAGACAAAGGAGGTAATTATATAATAATGAAGTAAGTAAATAAATTTCAGAAAAAACAGAAAGAGGATTTAACAAGTCTAAACATATGCACCCAAAACCGGAGCACTCAGATACATAAAGAAAATATTATTAGATATAAGGAGAGAGTGAGATAAACTTCAATAGTTGGAGAGTTTAGTCTCCTTCTTCTGCATTAGAAAGTTTATTTACACAGAAAACAAAGAAATATTAGAATTTAGCTGCACACTAGACTTCTACAGAAAATGTTATTCAATAGCTAGAAAACATATCTTCCTCATCAGTATATGGAACATTTTTTATGATAGAACATATGCTAGGACAAAAAAGAAGACTTAACAATGTTTAGAAAATGAAAATCACATCTAATTTATTCTCAGATAGAATAGCATTAACATTCAATAACAAGAGGAACTTCAGAAACTGCATGAATACATAGAAATTATACAATATGCTTCTGAATGACCACAGAGTCAGGGAAGAAATTAAGGAAAAAAAAATTAAGCTGAAACAAATGAAAATCAATACACAACTTACCAAAATCTATAGGATACTGTAAAAGTGTGATAAAAAGGAAGTTTATAGCAATATACACATATTGAAAAATAGAAGATTCTAAATAAACTATCTAAAATGTATCTCAAGGAACTATAAAAAAAATAAAAGAAACAATAAAGAACAGAGCAGAACTAAATAAAATTGAGACAAAAAATACAGAAGATCAAAAAAATAAAAATTTGGTTTTATGAAAATGTACACAAAATTGGAAAATTTTTAGCTAGACTAAAAGTAAAAGAGAGAAGACCCAAATAAATATAATTAGAATTAAAAGGAAACACTACAACTGATACCCCCAGAAATACAAAATATCATCAGAAATTAATATAAACAACAATATACTAACTAGTTAAAAAACGTATAGGAAATTGATAAGTTCCTTAACACATACAACCTACCAAGGTTGAATCAAGAAGAAATAGAAAACTGTAACTAATGAATAATTACTAATGCAGCTAAATTAGTAATAAAAGTCTTAGAAGTCCAGGACAGAATGGCTTCAATAGTACATCAAAAAAATAATACACCATGATTAAGTGTAATTTATCCCAGAGATACAAGGATTGTCTAATATACACAAATCAACAAATGTAACATATCACATCATCAGAATGAAGAACAAAAACTATCTAATCACCGCAGTAGATGGAGAAAGAAAACATTTGATAAAATTCAACACACCTTCATGATAAAAACTCTCAACAAAGAGGCATGAAGAGAACATACCTCAACTTAACAAGGCCCATATATGATAAATGTGCAGCTAACATTATATTGAAAAACAGAAAGCTTAATTTTTTTTTTCTTTTAAGAATGGAAACAAGATAAAGGTGTCCATATTTACCATCTCTTATTCAGCATAGTATTGGAAGTCTAAGCCAGAGCAATTAAGCAAGAGAAAGAAATAAACATCATGCAAAATAAAAAAGAGAAAGTTGAGTTGTTCCCCATTGTAGAACATATAACTTTATGTCTACAAAAAACTAGACTCCACCAAAATCTCAGATCTGATAAATAAAAGTAAAATTGCAGGATACAAAATCAGCATACAAGAATCACTAGTGTTTCTGTACACCAATAATTAGCTACATGAAAAAGAAATTAAGAATCCAAACCAGTATAGAGCTACAAAAGAAGAAAATACCTATAAATAAATTTAATCAAGAAGATGAGAGTCCTCTACAAGGAAAACCACAAAATTCTGATAAAAACAAATTAGAGAACACAAACAAGGAGAAAAACATTCCATACTCATGGATTGAAAAAAATTCACATCATCAAAGTGACCCTACTACCCAAAGCAATCTATGGAGTAGGTGCAATCCCTATCAAAATAATAATGATAAGTATTACAGAAATGGAAAAAACAATCTTAAAATTCACATGAAACAGAAACAGAGCCCAAATAGCCAAAGCAATTATGAGTAAAAAGAAGACAGCTGGAGGCATTATACTACCTGACTTCAAAATATCTTCCAAGGCTATAATAACCAAAACACCATGACGATGAAATAAAATAGACACACAGACCAATAGAAAGGAATATGGAATTAAGAAATGAATCCACGGTGTGAGTGACACAGAAGACTGGTGATTTCTGCATTTTCAACTAAGGTACTGGGGTCATCTCACTGGGGAGTGCCGGACAATCAGTGCTGGTCAGGGCTGCAGCCCAACCAGCGAGAGCTGAAGCAGGGCGAGGCAACGTCTCACCTGGGAAGCGCAAGGGGGAAGGGAATCCCTTTTCCTAGCCAGGGGAACTGAGACAAAAAACATCTGGAATATCGGGTAACTCCCACCCCAATACTGCGCTTTAAGCAAACGGGCACACCAGGAGAATATATCCCACACCTGGCTGGGAGGGTCCCATGCCCACGGAGCCTCCCTCATTGCTAACACAGCAGTCTGCGATCTAACGGCAAGTCAGCAGCGAGGCTGGGGAGGGGCGCCCGCCATTGCTGAGGC
>NW_016813589.1:112419-114878 GCF_001698545.2 Rhinopithecus bieti | reverse complement strand
AAATAAATAAATAAATAAATAAATAAATAAATAAATAAATAAGAAATGAATCCACATATTTATAGCCTGGTTTCAACAGTGGTGTCAAGAACATGCATTGTGAATTGAATTCCTTCCTTAATAAAAGGTGTTGTGAAAATTGGATATTCACATGCAGAAAATGAAACTAGACCCCTGTCTCTTGTACAAAAATTAACTCAAGACGTATTAAAAGACTTAACTCCTGGAACTGTAAAACTTCTAGAAGAAAACATAGAGGAAACACCTCTGAATATTGATAGAAGTGAAGATTTTATGGCTAAGACCTCAACATCACAGCAACGAAAGCAACAATAGACAAATAGGACTATGTCAAATTAAAAAGTTTCTTCACAGCAAAGGAAATAGTCAATAAAGTGAAACAGTAACCTGTTCAATGGGAGAAAATAGTTGCCAACTATTCATCTGACAAGCAACTAATATTCAAAATATACTAGGAACTCAGATGGCTCAAGAGAAAAAAGAAAAAAAAAAAGATCCCATTATAAAACTGGGCAAAAGACATGAATAGACATGTTTTAAAAGAAGACATACAAATGGCCAACAGCTATATGAAAACATTATCACCATCATTAATCATTAGGACAATGCATATCACAACCACAAAGAAATATTATTTTTTTCCACTTATGATGACTATGATTAAAAACACAAAAATATTAAATGCTAGCAGGGATGAAGACAAAACGGAACTCTTACACACTGTTTATGGTTATGTTAATTAGCACAGCCACTAGGGAAAACAGTATGGAGATTTATCAAAAAAAAAATTGGTAAAGAATTACTTCAGGGGTTTAACTGCCTCACAGTTCTGCAGGCTGTAGAGGAATTACTGAAGCATCTGATTCTGGGGAGGCCTCAGGAAGCTTCCAATCATGGAAGATGGCAAAGGGGGAGCTATCACATCATGTGGTAAAAACGAGAGAACGCTAAAGAGAGAGTGGAGGGGGAGGTTCCATACACTTTTGAATGACCAGATCTCATGAGAACTCACTGTTACAAAGACACACCAAGTCATGAGGGATCCACCCCCATGATCCAAACACCTCCAACCAGGCCCTAACTCCAGCATTGGGGATTACAATTCAACATGAGATTTGGGCAGGGACAAATAGCCAGACTATATTACTATGTTAATTAAAATAACTCAGGCACAGAAAGACAAATAGTGTATGCTCTCACTCACACGTAAAAGGTATAAACATTAATCTCACAAAGGTAGGGAGTGGAATGATAGAAACCCTGGATGGGAAGGGCATGTATTGGGGTGTGGGGGTAAGTAAAGAGGGATTGGTTAATGGATACAAACATTCAGTTAGAAGAATTAATTTCTGATGTTGATAATAGAGTAGGGTGTCTATAGTTAACAACTTATTGCATACTTTAAAATACCTTGAAGAAAGAACTTGAAATGTTCCCAACATAGAGAAATGGTAAATACTTGAAGTGATGGATATCCTAAATGCCCTGACTTGATGATTACACTTTCTATCCACGTAACAAAATATTGCATGTACTTCATAAATAAGTACAAATATTGTGTATTATCAATATAAAAATTTTAAAAAGATTTGAAACACACTTCATCAAAGAAGACACATTTATGACACATAAGCACATAAAAATACATTTAATATTATTTATTAGGGAATTATAAGATAAAAATCACAATCAGATACCACCACACACCAATGAGAATGGCTAAAACCTGAAAAATCTGATCATATCAGGTGGCGATGGGGATGTGGAAGAACAAGCACTCTCATACGTAGCTAGTAGAAATATTAGAAATATAAAACATACCACCACATTAGAAAATAATTTATCAGTTTCTTAAAACGTTTAAGCATATCTGTACTCTAAGATCCAGCCATTCCATTTTAAGCCCTTACCCAAGAAAAATAAAAGAATATATTCATACAAAGATTTTTCACAAACTTACATATAAAGTGTATTTATCATAAGCAAAATCTGAAACATATTTCATTGTCTATCAAAAGGTAGATGAATATAATGTGGTGCATTCATACAGTTGGTAAAGAAAGGAGCACAAGTGATTTGGGATAAGTGATGGTTTCTTAAGAACTATTAGAAAATGGAAACTCAAGTAGATCAGGAAGATATTTAAAAATAATTGAACAATACAGAAGAGACATCAGCTCACAAATTTCAACTATACATTTCTGAGGTCTGATGATACATTGTATAAGATGGTTCAATTAATCAATATTATTTATTTTTCTGTTTATTCATTCATTCATCCTTCTTTCACCCAACCATTGATTCGGTTCATTTTTTAAATAGTTTATGCTTGTATCAGTCAGAGATCTCCAGAGAACAGAAGAAACAGGATATATTATATGCTATTACAGGTATTACTTCATATATTATATTATATGTACATTATATATGTATATATA
>NW_016813589.1:68931-108809 GCF_001698545.2 Rhinopithecus bieti | reverse complement strand
TATCAGCTACATTTTACCTAAAAATTCATATTACCTTATCTTATGAGTTATGCAAAAATAAAAAGCAAAGAAAGCAAAATAAAAGTCCTGAATTTCAATGATTGGGGCAAATCATGACCTCTCCAGAATTTCATAGACCTAACATTTCCTTATTGAGTTACACTTAGTTATAAGTTATGACATTATTATGACATGCTCCCAGTTCCTGACCTGACTTTTTTGGCTTTTGAGATGCTTGAAAGACAAGTGAGAGAATAAATAAATAAATAAATAAATAAATAAATAAATAAATAAAGCTCAGCAAAAAAAACCATTTAAAACTACTCCTAATGAGGAAAGTACCTGAAAGATATGAGAGTGATTCATTGGTGAAAAGAACGTTGAATTGTGCATTAGATGCTTATTTTAATTGCAAGAAGTTATTCAAGGGAGGCTTTTGCTGCAGATTGATTTCCATGTACACCAAGAACAGAAGAAACATTGGTTAAGCTTAAAAATAAAATAGAGTTAGGTTAGAAGCAAAAATGTGTGATGTGACAATACCAAAACCTGTTACTGTGAATCTCCTTAGGATCAAGAATGGAAATTCTTAAGTAAGGCAGTTTAGAATTTTCTTTTGAAAAGAAATAATTAAGTGTTTTATAAATAAAGATTATAGTTGTAAACCTCTTAATACTGAGAATATTAAAAGGCAAATTGGGACATTTTTTAAAAGAGTAAAGTGTACACACTTTCAAAATATTTCTCCAATGCTCAAATAGAGTTGTACATATCCTTATAACATGTAATCCACTGTGCAGCAAGTAAGCTTCAGACCATAAAGTATTAGTTTAATGTGATAAACAGCTGTTTTTAAAATTTAAATAGCCAGGGGAATATAATTCTGTGATTAATTGAAAAAAATATTTAAAAAAATAAAATCTAACTTAAGGAACTTCAAAAGATCCTTTCAAATTCCCATTTCCTATTTGACTCTTGCAAATTATTTCCATATAGAACTCCCACTGACTAGAAAGGAATCCTTAGTCAAAAGATAAATACTAGTGATAAACAGACAACTACTAGGCCCATTTGTGTACCCTGAAGGAAAGTATGGTCACTTACCTTAACTTACATGTATGTATAAATATTTATTCATATCTAAGTCAATACACACCAAATCTTAGATACGGGTTTTTGTATATGTTTCCCCATTGCTACACCATTAGTTTGAGAAGGAAAATCACAATTAAATCAATGGGATCACATAAAGGAGTCAAAATACAAGAAACAATACGTAGGTAAAACACTAAGATTTCAAACAGGTTTTACACTTAATTTATCAATCACAGCTTCTCAGAGGCATAGAAGCCATCAGTCTAATGGAATGCAATACACCTTCCCCCCTTAGTTTATTATACAGCAATTTAGGGGCCAATTACATTGTTGAGTGTTTCATTCCTCTGCATCACCACAAGACCCTCCCTGGGTCAAGAATATACTTTTTAAAGTAATTATCCTCTTTAATTCCTAACTGACATATTCTAAGTATTGTATTTCACTTTCCCATAAACAAGTAACTGGTGATTACGTTGAAACATGTTCTCCTGTCGATTTTTCTGGGGCTGTTAGCTGTTTGGCAGCTTCCTCCGAATCATCACAATAAAAGTCATCTTTCATCTCATCTAGGGTCACCCTATGTTAATCAATGTGTCTTCCACTTCCATATGTATTCATTTCAAGAATTTTTGAAGGTTTAGTCTAACATCTCTTTTTAAGCTTCACTTAGACATTATGCTAGAGACCAGAGGTAACAAGCATAGTGATATGTTAATTATTTATTGTCAAAATTACATCGGCATAAACATATTAGCTGAGTAAAAGTCTTATAATTTTAGCATGCAGCAGCATACAAACATATATTCTATGCTCATAATCCTTTAAATCAAAATTTATTTTGAATTTTAATAAAGCTAAAATGAATTGATATATTATTTGATGTGATGTTATTTAGCTTTCTTTCTTTTTTTTAAACTTGCATTTCAATCAGTTGCTTAAAAGGTCATGTTTAATGTCACATTAGCACTTTTGCAGAAAGATTTATTTTTGTTTAGGCTTAGTATAAAAGGATAAAAACTTTCTGGGTGTTCATTCTAAACAGTATTTTCCAGAAGTTCCAGCCACAATTTCAGCATGGCTCCCTTAAGGTGCCCATCTTCAGCCAAGGACACCTAACCACTATAAAACTGTATAACAAAAGGTGCAAAGTAATATTTCTTCATTGTGTCTTTCTCTTTTGCCTCTTAAAACTTCTTACACAAATAGGTAAAAATTAGATATCAATGTAGATATAGGTGTCACATTTAAATAGTAATTCTAAGCACAAAATGTTATTCAGATAATGTTCTCTTAAACTACATTAGCATTAGAAAATTATATGAATCAATGTGTCTTTCATTATTTTGAACATCAAAGTAACTCTAAATCCTTGCCTCATTTTTTTTTCTCCCACTGGTGAATAGCTTCTCCAAGGATAATTAAAATATATGTATATATTTTCTGATGGCTTTACTGAACCTCACTGAAACTGACTATATTGCTGGTGCAAAAGTAATTGATGTTTTTGGCATTACTGATTATATTAGGTTGGTGCAAAAGTAATTGCAGTTTGGCCATTACTTTCATATCTCTTCTGTGTTGTGCAACTGAAATCATCCACGAATTCAGTGAATCAGGCAAGCAAATGGCATGGCAAAAAATACTATTTTTGACATCCTGGCATCACTTCTTTATAATTTATAGTACTCTAATTTAGTGCTGGTGTGCTGCTTAACACATACAAAGTAATCTATGTAATTTAAACCCTGAAAAATAACAAACTGGAATTACAGAATTTGTACTTCTCATTTCCTAGGCCATTATAGTTAAGGATATATAAGGCCTAAGGAGCATTTGATACTGGTTTCAGAGAGAAAAAAGTTTCCTGTTCATTTATAAGAATTATCAGGATAAATAATCTCGCTTCCTGATTCACATTAAACCTGGAAACACACAGATCCCAAAGACACTGGTATACCTGTTGATTCCTCAAGAAGTCTTAGCTTTATGTTTAAATAAATACAATGGGAGACATAAAGATGAGAAAAGTTTCATTCTTCATTCAGTGATGAGGTTCTGGATGCTCCTAGATGAATAATAAAAGCCAAAAGCATCCCTTTATTTCTTAGGCCAAAAACTCTTTACCTTTATCCCAACAATGCATGTATGAAAAACTTCCATTTCTCACAATTAAAGTATAATTCA
Source organism: Rhinopithecus bieti (assembly GCF_001698545.2). Lineage (NCBI taxonomy): Eukaryota > Metazoa > Chordata > Mammalia > Primates > Cercopithecidae > Rhinopithecus > Rhinopithecus bieti. The sequence continues at coordinate 105,527 of NW_016813589.1, read as the reverse complement.
AACATTTTATATTTTTTTCTTATCTTTTTTATTAGTTTTTCAAGTTCGACATCTGCTACGTCTAGTTTGGTTTTATAGAGTATGTTTGTCTATACTTATTTTATGAACTGATCATATACTGTTTACAAATTATTTGACACCAAATAATTAATAAACCACATGATATTCACATTTAATATTTCACATAAATATATTAAATATAAGGAACAGGTTTTACTTATCTTTTATATCCTCTATAATACATAGAAGAGTGCTATATGTCTTGACAGGAAAAGAAAAATTGCTGAATGTCTAAGTTGATGACTGTCACTACATTTTTCATATATTAAGAGCATATTAATGAGGGATAATACATGCTGCTTTATAGTAAAAATGATGGAACCGTTAAACTAAATTGTACTTTAATTTGTCATTTAATATAGGCAGAGAAAACTGTGGTGAGATGGAAGGAATTGCTGAACCTCATATACATCCTTCATCATTCAAAATATATTAATTCCTGTCATTTTAAAGGTAAAAAAATATATTTTAAAAACAGTGAGAATTTAGAGACATAAAGGTATATTTTCTAAGTATTTTAGATGGATACCATTGATTCTACACTGTGAAATACAGGTTAATAATATTTACAGATCATATACTGCCATCCATCTCTTTCATCATGATATTGGGCAAAATATTATTATTAGCATTCTTTTCTTAAACCAAAGTTTCATCCCAGTCCTTTCACAGCTTCCACTCCCACATTTTTATTTTGATCCATATATTCCACTTCACTGCTTTTGCCTTTGTTTTCCTAAGGAAAACTCACATTAGAAATTCTTTTTTGCCTTTTCACTTAAATGATATCATAGATGGATATAATAATTATGAACCATGTTTAATTTTTCTTAAATTTGAATTTTGCCTTGATAAACTCTGAGGCTTATTTTGTCAATTATAATTATAATTTTTTTCTACTTATATCCCTAAAAATCTTGTAGTAATATTTGAAATTTATTTTCTAAGCGGGATGTGTCTGTGTCTCTACCGTCACATTGCAGAATTTCTTATCAGGATTTGTCCATTAAATTTGAGGACCTTCCTCATTCATATTCAGCTGAAGCACTATCCTCAAACTTCTTTCTTTCTGTGCATTTCTCTATATATACTTATCTACCTCAGTTTTCTAGCTTTCATTGCATCATTTTATTTTGGTCTCTGAAAATCTATCATCTACTCTCTTCAAAAGTGATTTGCAAATTACTTCTAAAACCTTCCTTGTTTATTTGTTGTGGTGGTGTTTCTTTTTTGTTGTTTGTTTGTTTAAACTCAGTCTTGTCTGTTTACTTAGGATAGTGTGTCTTGGAGCTCTCTTAAGTATAATTTTTCTAACATTCTGGACTTTTCGTGGCTTGGAAGAGAGCTAGGTGTCCTGCTTGTTCCTCATTGTCATTTCCAATTTTTTCTCTCCTCCTTCCTTCGACATCCCCACATCCTTGAAGTTTGTGTCATCAGGCTTACACCACTGACTTTACCACTTTATTACTACCTGGTATAACATTCCAGATTATCTCTCTTTTTTATTTTTTGAATGCTTCAGCTTCACCGTGTCACTCTATATTAGTCCATTTTCACAGTGCTATAAACAAATATCTAAGACTGGGTAATTTATAAAGAAAAGAGGTTTAATTGACTCATAGTTCTGCATGTCTGGGGAGGCCTCAGAAAACTTAACAATCATGGTGGGTAGCAAAGGGGAAGAAAGCTTGGACCTTCTCACATAGTGACAGGAGAGTATGTGCAAGAATGAGGGAATGCCACACTTTAAAACCATCAGCTCTCTTGAGAACTCACTATCACCAGAACAGTATAGGGGAAACCACCCCTATGATACAATCAACTCTCACCTGCTTCTTCCCCATCAACATGTGGGGATTACGATTCAAGATGAGATTTGGATGAGGACACAAAGCCTAACCATATCACACTCTATCCCTCTGCATTTTCATTCCTTTCACTCTTCTTGCTGACATTTGAAATCAAATGAGAACCCTTTGTCTCCTAATTTCTTGCCCTCCTAAAGTTCTAGCATCTTTTTGCAACAAATTTCAGCCACTTACTTTCTAGTAGGACTTTTTATCCCAAGTCCAAAATCCTCAGTTCAGTCATTTGATCCTATTAGGAACTTACATTCGCTACTCTTAACAGTTTTAACCCATTCATTACTTCATCCATGTCCTATTTTCTTCCTCCACTTTCTTTAGATTCCTTGTCTTATAAATTTATTCAATCATTGCTCAGACCCTTAATTTTATTATCTTTCTCTCTATCAGCAAAAACCTCAAACCTGGTTAATCTTCAATATAAGGACACTTTATAGAGCCTACACACGTTCAACTGTATGTCACAGGAGAAAAATCACACAACTTTGTTGTCATGATTTATTGAAATATTTTTTTTCACCAGATTTCAAATGGAGTTACTTTATACCTGTTGGCTATATTGTTGTGTTCCCAGACAAATATGCTTTCTCACTCTCCAAGGCAAGCACTACACAGTCCTTCTGTCCACAAACCTCTTACATCCCCTTGCTTACAAATTATGTCTTTGGATCATACTTGGGAAAATGAAAGGGGTAAGTTGGGGAAAACCTGGTTATTCTACCACAAAACCCACCCACCAACCTGTTTTTCTACTTACATGCTATTCTCTCTTCTGGTGGAAAAATGCTCTGGTGTCTCTCTCATATCAAGTTCTTGATGCTATCCTGGCATCTGACATTTGTTGCCTTCTGGAGCTGCTGCACCAACATTTCATCCTGGTCCTGCCTCCTGAATGTATCCCTTTTATTACTATTACTTATATTTACATTTAGACATGTCTAAATATTTTCTTATTAAAATCAGTGGTCTGCTCCTGTGTTCCTTTCCTGATGGTACTCCACTTTTCACTAAGAGCAAGACCAGGCTGGGCTCGGTGGCTCACGCCTGTAATCCCAGCACTTTGGGAGGCCGAGATGGCAGATCACGAGGTCAACAGATCGAGACCATCCTGGCTAACATGGTGAAACCCTGTCTCTACTAAAAATACAAAAATAAAAAATAAAAAATTAGCCAGGCGTGGTGGCGGGCCCCTGTGGTCCCAGCTACTCGGGAGGCTGAGGCAAGAGAATGGCATGAACCTCTGAGGTAGAGGTTGCAGTGAGCTGAGATTGTGACACTGCAGTCTAGCCTGGGTAACAGAGTAAGACTCCATTTCAAAAAAAAAAAAAAAAAAAAAAAAAAAAAAAAAAAAAAAAAAAAAAAAAGAGCAAGACCTTGTCTGAGTTGGCTGTTGGTGAATACCCCTGGACCTGAAATGCCTGCAACAAAATCATACTTCATTTATGTCTTTGAAAGAATAATTGCATGAATAAATGAACTCATGAATTTATGTGTAGTAGCTCATATAAATGCACATACAGTATTCCCAGAGATTCCCTTCAGAAAAGTTCACAAATGTCAAAAAATATTTAAATTTTATCCAAGAAAATGTATAGACAGTACAAACATATTAATTGTAATATTTTCTGTAAGACAACAGCAAGGAGAGAAAGAGAAAGAAATTAAAGTGTATTTATTTAGCGCCATGAACTAAGTTCGCTCATTAATTAACAACTAGTGAAATATTGATACTGTTTACATACCTCTGATGAGATGGGCCCAGGTAGGTTAAGTCACTTGCCTAAAAATTCCTGAGCTTATTAATTGCTGAACTTGCTTGCAAACCCAAGTCTGGGTCATTCCGTTTGCACCATCACGTGGAAGTTTATAGCTGAAACAGAGTGGTTTCTTGATGGTTGTAAGAGAAGGAAAGAGAAAGAAAAATTTGTAATTCCTACCATCAGAGAATACTATAAACACCTTTACTCAAATCAACTAGAAAATCTAGAAGAAATGGATAACTTCCTGGAAACTTACACTCTTCCAAGACTAAACCAGGAAGAAGTTGAATTCCTAAATAGACCAATAGCAGGCTCTGAAATTGAGGCAATAATTAATAGCCTACCAACCAAAAAAAGTCCAGGACCAGATGGATTCACAGCTGAATTCTACCAGAGGTACAAGGAGGAGCTGGTACCATTCCTTCTGAAACTATTCCAATCAATAGAAAAAGAGGGAATCCTCCCTAACTCATTTTATGAGGCCAACATCATCCTGATACCAAAGCCTGGCAGAGACACAACAAAAAAAGAGAATTTCAGACCAATATCCCTGATGAACATCGATACAAAAATCCTCACCTATTTCTTTTATTATCTCATCTATTTTGTTATTTCTTAGGTTTAACTTCTCAATCTTTCTTTATTTACTTTATACTTGTGAAGATGAATACATTGTTACATCTCATTGTAATCTCCGCTAACATCTGTATTTCCTTTATAACTCAGTTGGCCTGTTTCTTTTCTCTGCTTTAGATTATAGCCACCTCCATTGCCTGAACCGTTAAAATGCAAATTATAGACACATTTCAGTTTACTTGTTGTATTCTTGGAGTGCCTATTTTTAAATTAAGGGGCCATCTTTTTGAAGATGAGATGCTAACTGTTCAAATAATTCACAGGAGAATGATCATTTAATATTGAGCTAATTATTAACATCACTTCACTTTAATATTCAAAATACAATTATCTTTAATGTCATTGACTATGTCAACCTCTGGAAAAATATTAAAATACCAGGAAAAAATAGAGCCTGTCACAGAAAATATATGATGATTAGAGTGGACCTCAAAAGGATGTTACATTTCTGTAACATTCCTGAGGTTCTCAAACACTAAGGAAATTTTTAAAAATTAAATCAATCATCATTTACTAAAGAATAACACAGAGAAATGTAGGGGTATATTAGGAACAATAGCATGCAGAAAGTGTTAGTTTTTTAGATATATTTTTCAGTAGATTATTGAATATCTTTTCAATATCTTTTATACACATCTCAACTAAAAGGGAAGTATGACTTTCTTATGTTTTCAGATATAGTTAGTACTTAAATGAAATTCCCAAGTAATTGGCTAATTTTTTGATTTTTCCACCAGATGGTTTCTGTCATGTAGATGCAAACATAAAGATTAAATATCCTATAAAACCCATCACATTCATTTAAAGTATTAAATAGTGTTTATTAGATTTTGGCAACATTTTCCTGGCTACATATTTTGTAGCTGACAATTGTAAAACAAGGCAGGTATCTTATCTTATGTTTAAACCAGGAAACCAAATAAGTGAATTTTCATCCTAAGCTACAACCTTTGTATAAACGTATAAAACCATTGTTAGAACATAAGTTCAGTGACGCATCAAGACATATAAATGGTCCTGTGGGGTGGCCCATGCCTGCAATCCCAGAATTTTGGAAGGCCAAGGTGGGCAGATCACCTGAGGTCAGGTGTTTGAGACCAGCCTAGCCAAAATGGTGAAACCCCGTCTCTAGTAAAAATAAAAAAATTAACCGGCTGTTGTGCCACTACTTGGGAGGCTGAGGCAGGAGAATCACATGAACTCAGAAGGCAGAGTTTGCAGTGACCTGAGATTGTGACACTGCACTTCAGCCTGGGTGACAGAGTGAGATTAAAAAAAAAAAAAAAAAAAAAAAAAAAAAAAAACACATAATCATATTTCAATATAGACAATTAAAATAAATAAAAACTAAAATATTTCTGAAGACAGAATTCACTTTCTAGCATATGTATATATGGCATGCATATTATATTTATAAATCTTTTCATTTTAAATTGGACATAAACTTCCTTGAGAGAAAGAATGTGGCAGACTAGTAAGTAGTATAATTTTGATGAGTACTTAAGATTATGGCCAAGTCTTGGGACACACTAAATTCATAATTTTACCTTCGGTGTAAAAGGTCATTATTTAATTTAGTATCTGGGGATGAAATTAACCAATATATTTTAATGATAATATCATTTTGTTTTGGAAATCCTAATAGCATAATATATTAATGTTTTATTGGTTTAAATTATTCTTTGCCTTTAAAATAATGACAAGTGTCATTAAATGCATAAGTATATATAATGCAAACTTAGAATTATGTAACTTAATTTCGGAGTTAAAGAGGGAATTAATTAGAACATAATGTAGGGATATTTCACAAGATGCTCATATTATTATTATTTGCTGAAATTAAAAGCAAAAAGTTTCCCTAATATTCACAAATAATTAAGGTTTGGCAACTTACATTTTTTGATGAAAAAAATCATATTATAAATAAATGATAACTATGTTTGTGAAAATTTCCCCAGTTTAGAAATATTTTAGTTTGAAGTACATATCTCAGTGAAAAAATCAACTAATTGAGCTAATAGTAGTCAGACAACTCCTTCTTCTCCCCTGCTTCATCTCATACTCCTAGAATGAATTAGAATAATGAGAAATAAGATGGAACCGGGAAGGTGTGAGTGCACAAAGTGTTAGTGTTTCTGTTATAGGATTTTCTTACAATGACTGCCCTATAGCCATTCTATTTAGTAAGACCCTGATACTCTAAACTTTTCAGTTCCTTTTTGAGCAAGAACTTTTAGAGATGATTTTCCCTAAAGTAAAAGTAATCAACATGGTATCCTACCAAAAGCCATAAACACCCAAAGAAAGAATGTGACCAAGCCTATGGTAGTCTTCTATCCTGGGGCAAGAGATACAAAGTCAGGAAGAGGTGATGTGGGGGAATTTATGCCATTGCCATCTTCTTTTTGTTCATGCGCTTATAACATAAAGTTTTATTTTTATGTTATTTAATTTATTGGTGATGTAGTGCTTAATTCAGTTAACTCAGTACTTAAATGAAATTCACAAGTAATTGGCTAATTTTTTGTTTTGTCAACCAGATGATTTGTGTCATGTAGAAGCAAACGTAAAGATTAAATATCCTATAAAACCCATCAAATTCATTTAAGTATTAAATAGTGTTTACCAGATTTTGGCAACGTTTTCCTGGCTATATATTTCGTGTATGTAGCTGAGGGGTGACATTGGCAAAAGGCAGATAATCACTCATTCTCCCATTGACACACTGTAAAAACAACCAGAAGCTGTCTGAACGAATACTGTAGAAACTCTAGACAACAATCAAAATTTGTAGTGAATAAAAAAGTAATCAATAAAAGCCACCTTCAAAACAGTTGGAAAGTTTTCTGGAGTTTTTACTCACTTTTATTCTCCCCTCCTACCCTTGGTGAGCAATATTTTTGGTCTTAAAGGGTAGCAATCACTTCCGAGTTTCCCTCTCTAAACCAGAAAGAGTAGAGCAGAAGTGATTTACAAATTATTATGTATGTCTCCTCTAACCTGTCTGGAGGACTTATTCATCTCTGCCTTGCATAAGTAGGGATACAAATGTAAAAAGAGGCAAGCACTCTTGGAGACCATTCACATGTCATTAACAGATGAATGAATAAAACAAGTGTAGTATATACATACTAGGGACTATTACTCAGCCTTAGAAAAGAAGGAAGTTCTGATACTCACTAAAATGAATGAATCTTGAAAACTCTATGCTAAGTGAAATAAGCCAGACAAGAACAGACAAATATTGTATGATTCCACTTATATGAAGCACCCAGAGTGGGTAAATTCATAGAGATTGAAAACAGGAGGAAATGTCTGGAGTTGGGGGAATGGAAAATAGAAAGTTATTGTTGAATAGGCATAGAACTTTTCTTGGAATGATAAAAAGGCTTTCGAAATGGCTATCAATGATGGTTGCACAACATTACAAATACACATAATGACACTGAATTGCAAACTTAAAAATGATTAAAATTACAAATTCTGTGGTATGAATATTTTACACAATAAATAGTAAATGAAAGAAAAATGTGAGTGTGCTAGTGAAAAATAATAGTCCATCAGAAAATTGCAAAAGTTAGCTAAGAAATCACATTTCAATGATAAAGTTCTATGCTGGTCTAGAGCAAAATATTTAGTAATAACTTATTTCTTCTTAAACTTTTTTAAAATTATACTTTAAGTTCTAGAGTACATGTGCACAATGCGCAGGTTTGCTACATAGGTATAAATGTGCCATGTTGGTTTGCTGCACCCATCAACTCATTTACATTAGGTATTTCTCCTAATGCTATACCTCCCCCAGCCCCCCCACCCCCTGAAAGACCCTGGTGTGTGATGTTGCCCCCCCCATGCCCAAGTGTTCTCATTGTTCAATTCCCACCTATGAGTGAAAAAGTTCAGTGTTTGGTTTTCTGCCCTTGCGATCATTTGCTGAGAATGATGGTTTCCAACTTCATCCATGTCCCTGCAAAGGACATAAACTCATCCTATTTTATGGCTGCATAGTATTCCATGGTGTGTATGTACCGCATTCTCTTAATCAAGTCTATCACTGATGGACATGTGGATTGGTTCCAAGTCTTTGCTATTGTGAATAGTGCTGCAATAAACATATACATGCATGTGTCTTCATAGCAGCATGATATATAATCCTTTGGGTATACACCCAGTAATGGGATCACAGGGTCAAGGTATTTCTAGCTCTAGATCCTTGAACAATCGTCACATTGTCTTCCACAATGGTGGAACCAATTTACAATCCCACCAACAGTGTAAAAGTGTTCCTATTTCTCCACATCCTCTCCAGCATCTGTTGTTTCCTGACTTTTTAATGATCGTCATTCTAACTGGTGTGAAATGGTATCCCATTGTGGTTTTGATTTGAATTTCTCTGATGACCATTGATGATGAGCTTTTCTTCATGTGTCTGTTGGCTGCATAAATGTCTTCTTTTTGAGAAGTGTCTGTTCATGTCCTTTTCCCACTTTTTGATGGGGTTGTTTATTTTTTCTTGTAAATTTGTTTAAGCTATTTGTAGATTCTGGATATTAGCCCTTTGTCGGATGGGTATATTGCAAAAATTTTCTCCCATTCTGTAGGTTGCCTGTTCACTCTGATGGTAGTTTTTTGTTTTGTTTTGTTTTGTTTTTGCCATGCAGAAGCTTTAGTTTAATTAGATCCCATTTTTCTATGTTGGCTTTTGTTGCCATTGCTTTTGCTGTTCTAGACATGAAGTCCTTGCCCATGCCTATGTCCTGAATGGTATTGCCTAGGTTTTCTTCTAGGGTTTTTATGGTTTTAGTTCTAACATTTAAGTCTTTAATCCATCTTGAATTAATTTTTGTATAAGGTGTAAGGAAGGAATCCCGTTTCAGCTTGTACATATGGTTAGCCAGTTTTTCCAGCACCATTTATTAAATAGGGAATCCTTTCCCCTTTTTTTTTTTTTTTTTTTTTTTTTTTGGCAGGTTTGTCAAAGATCAGATGGCCAGAGAGGTGTTCCCCTTAAACGTTTTAAACAAATTTCCCATATATTATATAAATGAATTTTGAAAGAAAACTCAGTGACACTTCTTGCATAAATGACATGTTCACAATTTCCCACTAAACTCTGAGACTGTGGGTTGTACAACATTCAATAATATCATTAAGACAAATGCTTATTAAGAGTATGTGTTTCAAATTATATCACACATTCCACATACATACACATGAGTACATATTGACAATACTTATAAAAGAATGGTTAATCTTATTTCAAATTTAAAGATGAGTCCCTAAGTCTAAAAGTTTTAAGTAGGATTTCCACATATATTTCAACTTTATAAAATGTGCTAGGGTGTTAGCTTTGACACTAATGTGGAGATACTTAAATGTCTTCTGCGTTTATATAAACAATGTAATAGCTACAGATATCTCTTGTTGGTCACCACATAATCAAAGATATTTTATTATTATATATTTGACATTGTTTCATTTTTCTACAAAATGTCCCTAAACCTAAATTGATATGTTCAATACAGGAAGACAGATATATTAACATGCTTACTGTTAAAGTCCTTGTGATTGATGACTATTTTATTCAAAGTAAAGTTTAGTCTCTATTTTAAGCATGTTTTTCTTTGCTATTGCCAACATGGTCTATTCTTCCAAAGCATATGATCTTAATGTCTTATTTTTTTTCACATAGATCACAAGTAATTTATAATGTATACATAATATATTTATACTACATAAACAAATACGTTATATAATATGCATTTATATAACACATATGTATATGATAAGTATGGTGCTATTCTAATCATAGTAATAAAATACTACTTAGGCCTGAGACAGAAAATATATGGAGTACTTGAAAGAGGAGTCATAAAAATTCATACAGGAAAAGAGAAATGTATGTACATAAATGGGACCAGAGCACTGAAAAAAAGTTTAAAATCCAAAGACTGCAAAATCATAGGCATACAAAGAAACAAGTGTAAATAAACCTATTGAAAAACATCTTAAACTTAGTAAGTTTACAATAAATTATTCAGGGGCTATAGTATAGCAATCTTTGTGTGTATGTATATATATAATACACATATTAACAATTTTAAATATATCTACATATATAACTATGACAGATATATTTGAATGCATGTGTGCCTTATTTCAAAGTTATTGCCATCTAGTTTGCGAGGCAGAAAGACAAATATATTTGTAGATAATTATAATAATTATAGTATCCTCTCAATAAATATATGCTCAGAATTTATGCACAAGCAAAAAAAATACTCAGCTTCCATCAGCAAGTGTTAAAGAAAATTTCAAGGAAGAGTTAATTTTTAGGCTAAGAATAAAGGGATGATTATGTGATATTCAGGAAATTTAAGTAAATTATAAATGAGAGAAAGGCAAGTTAAATATTTTGAACAATGTCATGAATTAGAAAAACTACATGGCACATTCAGGAAACTAATGATAAACTTATATTACCACAGTATCAGATGCCAGGAAGTAAATATACAATTTTACTGAGGATCAAGGAAGTCCTGATCTGTCAGATTAAAGAAGTAAGACTTAAAATTATGGGAGCTACTGAGGGATTTAAAGAAGGTCACATTTTGGTTGTAAAGAAATAATTCTCCATTGAATAATTTCACTGTTAGTACGGCAGCATGAACAGCTTCACAGATTTGTTCCCTAGCCAAAAGGTAAAAATTACTGAAAAAAAAATTCTAACATTCACCAAAATGTTACTAAGTGAATACAGTAAATGAAGAAATATTTATTCAGCAAATCTACTAAAAACTTATTAGAAAAATGAGTGTGAGGCATTTGGACCACTTCTCAGTTTCTCCCCATGCTACCTTCACCCTCCACCCTAGCTCAGAATTATGAAAATGCCACTCTAGATGAGAGCAGCCACTTCTTCCCCCAGCTCCCAATTGGTGTGTTATAGTATCTTTCCAGAGGAGAAAACACATAAACAAATAAAACAAAACAAACAAAGCAAATAGCATGTTTCATCCTGCCCCGGCTACCTGTAGCAGAGGCTAGGTTTCAGGGTGAGTGCAGCTTAGAGGTGAGTAAAAATGCTGAAAACCAAAGACAGGGAGAAATTTTGAAGGCAGCAAGAGAAAAATGATATTCTACTTACAAGCAACCCCAATAAGACTAACACCTGACTTCTCATCCATAATAATTGAGTTCACAAGGTAGTGGAATATAAAATTCAAAGTGCTGAAAGAAAAAAAATATATATATAATTATACAGGAATTCTATATCCAATAAAGTCATCTCCCAAAAATGAAGGTAAAATAAAGATATTTCCTGATAAATAATAACTGGAACAATTTGTTGCCATCAGACCCAAGTTATAAAAAACATTAAAGAAATTTCTCCAGGGTAAAAGCAAGTGAAAGCAGACAGTAATTTTAATCCACTGAAAAAAGCAAGTAGCACTGCTTAAGGTAATTATCCAATTATAAAATATAGTATAATTCCTTCTTTCATTTTAAATTATCTTAAAATCCATTCTACAATTACATGGATTGTTATAAGTACAATTACATTCATAGTTCAGCCTATAACTTATTGAATAAAATGTACTTGCCAGTAACAGGAAAGGAGGTGGGTGAGAGGCTGTTCTGGGGATCAGAAATTTACACAATATGATAACTTAAATGACAGAGACAAAAAATAGAAACAATTCATTAAAAAGTTAAGTTAATATGATAAGGGGGAGTAAAAAATATAATAAGAGCTAGAGATACACACTTGCTTTTATTTTTCCCCAAGCTTCATTAAGAGCATAAAATTTTATAAAGTAATAATTATAGCAATGTATTATTGGGTTTGTAACATATATGGACATAATACATATAACAATATTACCACACAAAGAGGGGAAAGATAAGAGTTATATAGGATTAACATTTATATATCTCACTGGAAATAGTATAAACATGAAGCAGCTTCTGAAAGGTTAAAGCGACCACTAAGAAAATAACTGAAAATACATATTATGAAAAGTCATTACAATTATATTTTTTAATATATAAAAAGGGGCTGGGTGCGGTGGCTCACACCAGTAATCCCAGCACTTTTGGAGGCCGAGGTGGGTGAGTCACCTGAGGTCAGGAGTTTGAGGCCAGCTTGCCCAACATGGTGAAACCCCTCTCTACTAAAAACACAAAAATTGGCTGGGCATGCTGGCAGAAGCCTGTAACCCCAGCTAGTCCAGAGGCTGAGCAGGAGAATAGCTTGAACCAGGGAGGCGGAGGTTGCAGTGAGTCGAGATTGTGCCACTGCACTCCAGCCTGGGCAACAATGTATATGTAGAATGAAATTCTGTCATTTGCAGCAACAGCAACATGAATGGAATTTGATGTAATGATGTTAAGTGAGAAAGGTCAGGCACAGAAAAAGAAATACTACATGTTCTCACTCATAATTGGAAGATAACAAAATGAATTTCATGGAGGTAGAGAGTAGAATGGTGGTTACCAGAGGCTAAAAACGAAAGGGAGGAGGAAGAAGAGAAGTTGGCTAGTGGGTACAAAACTACCGTTAGATAGAGAAAATATGTTCTATTACTTGATGGTACAGTAAGGGAATTATAGTTGATAATTTATTGTATATTTCAAAATAGCTGGAAAAGAAGAAATATAATGTTTCCAACACAAAGAAAAGTGTTTGAAATGATGGATATCTAAACGAGTCTAATTTGATAATTACAAGTTTCATACATATATTGAAATATCATATATTCCCCCAAAACATGTACAAATAAATATATCAGTAAAAAATATAAAATACATATTTAACTCAAATAGGGCAATAAACATAAACATTAGAACTAAGACACTTACACGAAAATGAGTTTTGTTGACCTCAGATTTAGCAATGGACTTTTAGATATGACACCATAAGCATAAGCAACAAAAGAAAACTAAATAAATCAAACTTCAAAACAGTTTAACAGTTTATTGCTTCAACAGATACCACAAAGAAAACGAATAATTTGCAGAATTGGAGAAAACATTTGCAAATAAAATATATAAGAGACTTGCATCTAAGTATATAAAATATCTTGCAACCAAATAGTAAATGTTATATAATCCAATTAAAATTAGCAAAAAAAAATCTGAATAGACATTTCTTCATAGAAGATACACAAATAGCCATCAAATACATTAAAAAGATGGTCAATATCATTAGTCATCAGAAAATCAAAAAATAACTCTGAGAAACCATCTCGTATCCAACAGGATGAGTATAATCAAAAACAAATAATAACTACTATTGACAAGAATAGGGTGAAAATGGAACCCACCTACACTGCTGGTAGAAATGTAAATTTGCACAGCTACTTTGGAAAACACACTGGAAGTTTCTTAAATGTAGAGTTACTATTTGACCCACCATTTCCACTCCTAGGAATATATCCAAAATAAATAAACATATGTCATACATAACCCTTACACAAATGCTTGTAGCAGCGTTATTCAGAAAAGCCAAAATGCAGAACTAACCTAAGTGGCCACCAACTGATTAACAGATAAACAAAACTGGCATGTCCATAAAATGGAATATTATTCCACCATAAAAATGAATAAAGTACTCGTACGTACCACCCTATGGACAAACTTTGAAAATACTGTGCTCAGTGAAAGAAATCAGATGCAAAGGTCATTAATCACATAATTCCATTTATATAAAATGACCATACTAACCAAATCCTTAGAGACAAAAGGTACAAAACTGATTTCCTTGTGCCAGGGAGTATGGCAGTGTTTGGAGATGATAGCCAAATAATAAAGATTTTCTCTTTGGATTAATGAAGATGCCCTAAAATTGGTTTCTATGACTGTCGTAGAACTCTGAAAATATACTAAAAACCATTAAATTGTACACCTTAAATGGGTGAATTTCATGGTATATAAATTATATCTCAAGAAAACTTTCACTAAAATATTAAATAAATAAAAATGAAAATAAAGAAATAAATCCGGATATCATTTGAGGCCTGATGAAACAGTAGTTCTAAATATAAAAACATATATAAAAGTTCAAAGAATAGCAGTAAATAAATAAGATTTATGAACAATGAATGATAGATCATTGATGACCAAGTTAAATTCTATCATAGTTATGAATCTGTGTCATAACATATTTCCTAAAGAATCATTAGTCATCTATCTCGAACATCTCTAGTTGTAGGAAATTACAATACTAGTGTCAGCATACACTTTTGAAAATAATGATTTTATAAAAGCCTCCTTTTATGCTACATTGGCTTCATCAAAATTAAATTGGCTTCTGGCTTCATTGAAATTAAATTTGTAGATCACTACTAATATTCTTCTATGCCGTAACAATGCTTCTTTCTTCTACTTTCACGCAATGCTTCTCATCCTCTGACCTTATTATTTTTTTACATGTACTTCTTATATGTCTCACATAAGTGCATAGCACCCCCATTTGTGTTCCAACTGTCAATCAAATACTGTATCTTTTTCTTAATTTTTGAGCTCTTTTTCTACTACATAACCAAAGCCTATAATGGGATGTACATCTATAATATTTATTGATTAGTTCTGTTCTACAATCTTCAGTTTGTAATTTGAGACAAATAACTTAAAACTCTCATATAAAAATGAAACATTATTTACCCCTCTATGGTCTATACAAGTTTTCTGAATAACTAAATTATAATTAATTAAGACAGGAAGTCCCTCTTAAGTTACAGTAGACACATCTGTAATATCACCTTCTTTTTTTTCACTTTGATTTTCTCAAACCACTATTTGTTTTAGTATTGTTCTGAATTGAACTATTTCACTTTTCTGAATATTTTCCATAAACCCAATCATTTGTGAAGTTCATATAGTTGATACTTTTTTTATTTTTTATTTTTTTAATTATACTTTATGTTCTAAGGTACATGTGCACAACGTGCAGGTTTGTTACATATGTATATATGTGCCATGTTGGTGTGCTGCACCCATTAACTCGTCATTTATATTAGGTATATCTCCTAATGCTATCCCTCCCTCCTCCAACCACCTCACAACAGGCCCTGGTGTGTGATGTTCCCCTTCCTTTGTCCAAGTGATCTCATTGTTCAATTCCTACCTATGAGTGAGAACATGTGGCGTTTGGTTTTCTGTTCTTGCGATAGTTTGCTGAGAATGATGGTTTCCAGCTTCATCCATGTCCCTACAAAGGACATTAACTCATCCTTTTTAATGACTGCATAGTATTCCATGGTGTATATGTGCCACATTTTCTTAATCCACTCTGTCACTCATGGATATTTGGGTTGGTTCCAAGTCTTTGCTATTATGAATAGTGCCACTATAAACATATGTGCTCATGTGTCTTTATAGCAGCATGATTTATAATCCTTTGGGTATATACCCAGTAATAGGATGTCTGGGTCAACGGGTATTTCTAGTTCTAGATCGTTGAGGAGTTGATACTCTTCTTGAAGTCTCATGGCATACTTTCATGCTTGCTTTTCTTTATATGAGTCTCCTTCAACTTGTTACTGTCCCTATAAAATATAAGCTTATTTGAGAGCTTTATTAATAGTTGCCTTGATCTCTTGAGACACATCCATTTAATCATCGCTGAGGATAATATTTGATAGTATCATTTGATCATTTATCTTGAAATTAACGAACCCAGAGGTTGTACATTATTTCTAAAAAATATTTCTTTTCAAATACATGTGACACAGATGGTACTAATCACCCTACTCCACGGCCAATGTTAGATATGGAAACAACGATTACATGTTTCTCATGGCACTATCATGTTTTTCTTTTACATGCAGCCCAGCTTCATACGTTAAGGAATCATGCTTAGGCCCATAGGATATACTTGACGTCAATCCACATAACGGGTATCCTTTCCAAATTGGGTGTGAAGTTTCTTAGTCCATTCCTACTAAACTTCATTCTTTCTCTCTCTCTCTTTTTGTCTGCTGGTTTCACATCCTCTAAATTTTTCTACTATTCTCATTCTTCCATCATGTTGACCATTTCTAAGTAATATCGGTTTTCCATGACTGTGATTGATATGTGTTATTTTAATTATAACACTGAATTTATTGATCTTATGTGTCAGATATTATAATAAATGATTCACATAATCACTTGTTTTATAATATGATTGTTAAATGCATTTGTCATTATACTCCCGGGTTTATCAGGACCTGAAGACTTTCCACCAATAAAATCCTCTTGCAATTCTATCTCACTTAGAAATAAATTTTAGCGTAGGCAGGACTAGGACATTACTAATCAAGACATTATTGTCATTGATAATCAGATTCAGAAAAGGGAGCAGCTGTCTTGTCACCTTTGATTCCCCAAGAGACAGTATTAGTCTTACAGAATTCATTTTTCATATACTTACAGAAACTTTTTACCAATTATTCTGAAATAGTCTTATTTGTAAAATAAAGTTAACTACCCTTTTTTGTTATTTAAAACTTGATGATGACAGGTGTTATACTATCATTGTTTTATTTCCTCAAATGAGCCCAATAAAGAAGGTTTAGGTGTAATATTATAAAAATAGATTTTCCATTGTCTTACAATAATTAAAGAAGCATACAGTGAGGCCATGTATTTCGCTAGAGCCCATAGTTCTTCCACTTAGAAGTTAGTAAAGGAGTTAACATTTCACCCACTTCTATCTCCTGTTTACAAATAAAAGTTTTATGCCTTTCTAGATAGTGGAGGACAGTCTCTAGGTTGTTCAAATTCCTTCTGTTTCAAGGGTGAATGAACAGAAGTAATTCTGTACATAATATGATTAAACCTTATCCACATTTTTTCTTACATTGTATATAAGTCAAAATTTTATTTTTCAAATATCTTTACGAACCCAAGAAATGTTAAGACATTTTGCTGTTCTTCTCTTTATTCTTATTAGAATTGAATAATAATTATATTCTCTAATTGTCTGGCCTTTAAAAATATACTTTACCATTCCAAGTCTTAGTGTCTTTCCTTGTCTTCAAAATGGAAATAATAATAATTTTTTTAAGCAGCTGTGAGGACACAATGACATAACAAATGCAAACTATATAATAAATAAAATCTTTCATTGCTAATAAAAAGTAATTACCGCAAAATCCATTCTAGACTTTCATTACTTATTTATTGTTCCAAAATATAAACTCAATGAATTACTTCGCAATAGAATATTTCTTTAGTTATAAAAAAAATTAGAGAAACAGCACAAGATCTATTTAAATTTTAGATTATTAATAAGAGGGCCAGTTCTGAATATTAGTTATTATTATATTAAACTGGAAAGAGCTGTATGTTCGAAAACAAGGACCCTACTTAGTAAATACAGAAATTCCAATTTCCTTTGCACTGAAGATAACAAAGCAACGTGCTGCAAGGAAGCCCTAATATTTTTTTCTTTCCCCATTGAGATGATAATAAATGTTTGAATTGCTCACCTAGAAAGATTTTCTTTGAGGGGAAAGTGCTGGGGTCATTTAAAAAGTCACTTGATACTATGCTAGAGAGAGAATAGCTTTTCTCTTGGGTTGGCTATCAATAGATGAAATAGCTTTTTTCTCTTTCCTTGCCTCATCTTCACCCCCATCACTCATGCCCTTTATAATGTTGGACAAAGGCATTGCTCAACTGCATCTTGTCTGACAGTGAAGGTACATAAAATGCCCATTTTGTTTAAATGAATGGCAGTCACCTTTTTGCTATACTAACTACTACCGCACCACAGGAAACAGCATGGACCCTTCTTCTATCTCCTCTCTTTCAGTTCATGGTGTCTTACAAGTATATAAATCACAATTCCCTTTAATCTGATAATCGTTCAACATTAAGTCTCTGTGCTGCATTCAAGTAAGTTCTTAACTTATTTGAGACACCTAGTGTGTTTAAAGTTGTATACTCCCTAGCATTGATAAACAACATGTTTTCTTAAAGAAACAAAATGGCCACTAACATAATCTGACATTCTGCAATGGTATCTTCTTTGGAAACAGTCTCAATGACTACCTAATCTGTAACTTTAAGTCATTCATTCATATGAGAATTAAAATACTTATTAATTCTTATTAAGTACTAGTCTCATGTTAAGTGCTTGTCATTGAGTAGTAAGCAAGAAACATATAACTGTGTCTTCATTGACCTATCGCTGTAGTTATTCATTTTCTCTATGCAATAAAATGACGTATTCATATATTTTACATATTTTATTGCATATATATTTTACATGTATTTATTATTTCTGAACCAATAGAAAAATCATCCATTCATGTAAGTCTTTCTTCCCAGAAATTTCATACTACTACTTTATTGCGAAATGACTTATACACTCAATATGTACAAAGTGCCCCAGACTAACATTTAATATCCAAACTGATAATACAGAAACTACGTAAGAGCAGAGTTAGAATGAATTAACCAATTTATTCCCTCAAGGATCATATTGGAAATGGTATAACTAGCAAAATCATACAGTCGCTGGCTTAAATTCTTTTCCATTTGAGATTTACCAAGCAGCATGCCCTGACATGAACATTATACTGCAAATTATTTATTTGGGAGGGAATTTAAGGAAATACCTGTAGGGGAATGTGGAAATGAGACAGGAAGAAGGCAGAAAATAGAACGTTCACTGTCCAGCAAGTTGTGACCATGAAAAAACAAACAAACAAACAAACACACAAACAACAACAACAACAACAAGAAACCTTTATCTTGCTGAGGAACTCTAGCATTCAATGTGGAATATCTGACTCAGAGTTATCACACCTAAAGGGCGAGGGAGCTGAGACTATAAAGACTTCCATTTGTCCTTGGTTGAGAGCTGCTTGCCAAGGTTGCTAACCCCCTGGTATTTCTGGCTTGCTGCAATAGTTGATAGAGAGGGCTACAGAGTCTAGAGGAACTCAGGCAAATAAATATAGGAGCTACCAATTGGGTATCTGCCCGACATACACTGAAGTGGTAAGGTCATGAAACATAGATAAGATACTTACAATGTCTAATACCAAGATGTAATGAAATCATCAACCACATACATAAAATGGTGGAAATGACAGCAACAAAAACTAATAAAGCTACTAATATGCATGACACATAAGTGGACTATCCTGCAAATATTCAGAAGTTATCATTATTCCTACCTTCTCTTAGTCCCCTAGACATACCAAGTATTCATTCTGTGATTCTCTGAACTCCCACAACAGTTTATTCTCCTCAACCACCATTTACCAAATTCAATTTTATTGTATTTATTTTAACTTCATATAATTGTCTACATTCTTCTGTAGAAAATAAACTCCACAAGTAAAGGGAAAGAATGAATCTTGCTTAATGCCCTATCCGAATAATTTACAGTGCCTGCCATGTAGTAGTTTCCTTGTAAATATATGGTGAATGAATGGGTCAATAAGTGCTAAATGTATTTTGCAATGCCATTCTGAAAGAAATAAAGAAAGGTCAGTGTTTTTAAAATGAAATATAATGAAATATATATTAAGAGCCTACATTAAAAATGTCATTAAGTAATATTCATATGTTGCATTAATGCAACAGAAATAGCATCGGTTTCACTGTTTCACTTGTTTATTTATATATATATATGTGTGTATGTGTGTGTGTGTATATATATATACACACACCATACCCACTCAGTGGAAATTATTTTGATGAAAGAATAAACTCTCAGAAAAAGCAAAGGAAATTGGCAGAGCCATTAATTAGCACTTAGCCAGACCTCGATAAAGAATGTTTAATGGTTTGGCCATCCACCGAACCAAGACAAATGACTTTAAAACATGTGAGTCAAAAAGAGCAGCATATGGAGAAAAATAAGCTGGATATTTTAGATTTTCATTATCTTCTCATGTCTTCCTACATCATTCTTAACATCACCACATCATCTTAAAAAGTCTAATATTATTGTTTTATGGAAATTTATATTTACATATAAGTACAGTACTAATCAAATTCCTTACAGCTTAAATAAAAATATACTACTATGATAGTTCAGAATTGAGAAATTGTACTATATGGAATTCCCATAGCACAAGGTCAACTTCTCAGTCTTTCAAAATCATTGACTAAAATGTAACTTCACTAGACATTGAATGAATGACAGGTTAAATTCTTTTTGGCTGCCTCATTGGAGATGTCATAATTCACTTTTGTAGCTGCCGTATGTCATCGATTAGGAAGAATTAAACTCATTGCTAATTCTGGAATAACAACATCAAGAGATTAATAAAATTCTTCAAACCCACAAAGATGGTCAGAAAACCAATGATTTTCCTGAACTATTAGGGATAGACTAACTTTGAATGAATTAAATTGATGAGTATAGAGAGAAGAAGTAGGATGTTGTTCAATATCTTTAGGGTGGTTTTTCTAAAGCCTCAAGAAGAATTAACTTCTCTGTATTAAAACTAGACATTTTAGATTCTACATTTCTAAGTTAGCTGACTCATGACCATTCTGACTTACCATGTATTAGTTATTTCAATAGCCACTCAATCAGTGCTGACAATTACAGCAGAATGAATCCTATAATTATGGATTAGTGTAGTACACTATTGCTTCAAGAGGGAAATTACAACTTAAACGTTGCTTTAAAAAAACATAAAAAGAATAATTAAATACTTCTTATATAATCTCTAAAAAGTTTTGCTTTCATTTGTGATTAAATGTTAGCAAATGAATGAGTGGATAAAATTTAGTCTGGAGCCAGCCCCACTACTAAAGGTATGTTTATAACATATTAATACATATGTTCTATTTCTGTAAATCTAATTCCATAAATTGACTAATAGTTTACAATGCTATTTTAATAGAAAATATTTATAAATAAATATGAATTTTCACATATATAAACACAAATATTTAAGAGAAAATCATGTCTGCATATTAATTCAATGGTTATGGTTTTGTTTGTTTTGTTTTGATATATGGATGTAACTTAGTATTGGTAGTGTTGATAATTCTCCACAAAAGAAAATCTTAGTTTATTTTCTATAGTACCAAAAAATAACTTTCATTTTTCTTTGAATTATAATTCATTATTTTACTTTAGAAATTGAGTATTTTCTTTACATATTGTATTCCAATTTGCTTGTTCTTTTCTAAAGTTATTAGATATTCTTGTCTCAGAGACCACTTTTTACTCCCTGATAAGAAATCAAAGATCCCCAGCCGGGCGCGGTGGCTCAAGCCTGTAATCCCAGCACTTTGGGAGGCCGAGACGGGCGGATCACGAGGTCAGGAGATTGAGACCATCCTGGCTAACACGGTGAAACCCCGTCTCTACTAAAAAATACAAAACTAGCCGGGCGAGGTGGCGGGCGCCTGTAGTCCCAGCTACTCTGGAGGCTGAGGCAGGAGAATGGCGTAAACCCGGGAGGCGGAGCTTGCAGTGAGCTGAGATCCGGCCACTGCACTCCAGCCTGGGCGACAGAGCGAGACTCCGCCTCAAAAAAAAAAAAAAAAAAAAAAAAAAAATCAAAGATCAAGCATAATTTCAACTGACAAGTGACACATTCGTACTACATTCTTGCATTTTCTTCCATATACTACTTTCCTCCAGGATTTTTGTAAAGAAATCCTAATGGAAAATAGATGAGAAATGTCAAATGGAACATCTTGATCTCATCTGGCTTTGGTGAACTTTAAAACAGCATAGGTCAAAGTATGTCTCGCTCCCACGTTAGCTTTATGCTTGATCATTTTATTCCATGTGCATATAACCTTTTACTTAACAAATGCTTGCTTAGACCCATAGACAGCTTTTTTTGATCACAATGCATATGCTTAGTTTTTAGAAGAATTTAAATGGATAATGAGGTTACAGTTTTAAGAATACTGTAATTTTAGCATTTAAATAAATTGTTGGTCACATGAGGAAGAATGAAAGTATAACCAGTCATTTTGAGATATGTTTTCACAAAGTAACAGAAATTTATCAGAACTATAAAGTTATCAAAAATCATAACCATGGAAAGTTTTGATATTTTTAATCCATTCATTCACCACATTGTTATGGGACACTTACTATTTGTCAGACATTATTCTAGGCTTGGGAGGTATAATGGTGAACAAGACTTTTCCTGGTAGAGTTCACAGTATTGTTGATATAAAAAAGAGGTGAGTATAATACAGTTTTAGAAAGGCCAAACATTTTATTGAACCACTGTAGAGATAGTATATGACACAAGTTAAAGCAATTGGATCTCTTTCCTGTAATATTTCTAATCAGACTTTCTTTGAGGGAAATTAATTTTTGCTTCTTTGGTCATATAGTTTAAATATTTTCTCCAGATCTGTCAGTGGCTGTGTTCCTCACAAGAATGAATGAAAACATCCAGAGAGACAGTTCAAGTTTGCCAGTGTCTGTGATTCTTCTCTTTTTGATTTGGAATGAAATAAATCATCCTTCACCATCAAACTTATTTATAGTTTGGGGTCAATATCTGCTAAGAATCCTGTCTACATAGTTACTCTTACAGCAGTGTCAATATTATACAATTATATTATTTTCTTATAGAAATGCTTATATAGACTTTTTGATGGCAAATATTTGGATTGACCTATACTGGAATTTTGGCAGGTAGGGATGAGAGTAAAGGAATGTCATGAAATTGAGCTAGAGGAATTAGCAAAGGAATAAAAAACTACAGTGGATCACATATTTTTCAGTAATTCCTCTGTAGTAATTTATACATCTCCTGCTTCCATATCTCCTAAATTTTATTATTCAGCTATGGAGCATTTCTATAGTAGTATTAATAAACTATCTTGTTTCCCCCTCAAGCATGTTCTTAATGTTTTCTCCATCTCCTTGGCCCAACAACAATCTGGTCCTGCCTTGGGGATACAGCGTCCTGTAAAGCCCTTTCACTGGTATGTTAATCATTATCTAAAGAGAAATGTGGGGAGACACACCCTATATGATGTGTACCACCGTAAATCAATCAAAGTTACCATGACCAGAATACCAAGGTAATTTTAAAGGAACACTTACTTCATTTGTGCTAGGCACTGCTCTATATTCATTTCATATATACCTCACTTAATGCTAAAGGTAGTCTTTGAGATAGCCTCTAGTTTCATTTGTATTTTATAAATGATAAAAAGTGACACAGCTGGAACTACTTTTTTCAAGCTATTGGCTTCTACATCAGAATCCCTGTGAATATAGTTTGAAATGCTGATTTATTAGTGCTCATCCCTGACCTGCTGTCTGAGACTTGAGGTGGTGGGATGCAAGAGTCTGAATTTTCTGCAAATTCCCCAGGTAATACTAATGCATCCTAAAGTTTGAGAACCAGTCAGCCAATAAGTTCAAGAGATAGAATTTCAGCTCAGATTTTTTTCAGTAAATCTGAAATCTGGCATTCTTAAAATTTATAATAATACAAAATATTATATTTTAACATGAATACCATGGTGTTTGGGTGATTGATGCTCAAGTAACTTACTTTAGGGAATTTGTGATTTTTTTTTTTATCTTTTATATGTTAAAAATAATTTAATTACCCGAAAACATGCCTAATGAGGTATGCAATGTTTTAGAAACTTATTTTAGCTACAGAATTATTGTTAGATTCTTTTCTATTCCATGTGTATTCTTTCTCCATAATATTTAATAGCAAACTTTGCTAAACACAATTATTCTAAAATTAATTAAAATATTTAAAATATTGGTTTGTATTGAACATGTTTGTTTCATGCATAGGAATCATGTACTATTAGAATATCTACATTGTTGTATATTTTCAACGATACTCTCAAAAATGTCTCACTTGTTTAAATAACAGATGGATTATGAATGTTCATAAGCTTACAGTGACTGTTTAATGTTCAGAAGTTGATCCAAGCTTTTGCAATCAGATATGGTTGATGTAAAGTAATACAAATTGTATTTGATTATATTTAATTTTGCTCCAAAATTAATTTTCATACATTTTCCATTTAAAATGAGCTTTTATTTTAAGCATACTATCTCCCTTTTAAAATATGTTGATAATATTTTAAATGAACTTTTTTCTTTCTTTATGATTCATGATCATTTTGATAACTCACCAATTACAATGGTGTCAATAATGTGACACAGAAATTTCCTGGAGTCTTTGCAGTGAACAGGACAACCTCAACGCCCCATATAATCTGTTTCTTTTACACTTTTACAAATAGAGAAATCAAAACCAATTTCTTTGTAACTGTATCTAAAACAACAGTTTAAAAGCTTAGAGCAAAGACTTCTGCAAATTATATTAATGAATCCAGCCTATACAATTGTTTAGGGACTCTAATTTTTCCTAGCTTTTTAAAATTATTCTTCAATCATTTTCTATATTTAGTTGATCAGTAGATAAAGAGGTGAAATACAAGAATAATAGGAATACATTAGCAACCTTAAAAAAGCGAGCCTTTGTTGAGAGTGTGCTTGTAGAGTATAAGTGGTTATTTATTTTTGATTCATCTCATTTATCCTTAGCATGCAATGAGAACAAGCTCTTTCTCACCATTTTTCTTATGCTGAAATGAGACAATTGAAACATCACATACCAGCAATTCCTCGTAGGCTTAAAATCTTTTATTTCTTATCCTCTAGTGAGTGCTGATGACAAACCATGAGAAGCTCTAGGGAAATTATTGCAGGTGGTGGCTCTGGCAAGGGAAAGGAGCATTGCTCCTAAATAGTGGACTGATCCTGATTGCATGCCTTGTATTAGATGATCCCCAGTCTCAGCAGGATTTTCAAAAGAGATTATTGACTTACTGCCCAAATGTCTCAAGCCAACAACCTGTAAATCATATGACAGAGACCACGGGAAGCTTATTTCTTTGGACAGACAGAAAAAGAATTTGGATTCCCTCAAAGAAGATTAAAACTCGAATTACTGATTTTTGAGATAGCCAAAATTAATAGAAGTTTCTCAATTTCTATTCAGTCAAAACTCAAGAGTCTTCAGCTGCCTGAAAATTTTCCTACTTCTAAAATTCTAATTGTAGCACAAAACACGTTATTTTTTACTCCAAAAGTGAAACCCATGTTTGTTTGTATTAACTTGATTTTGTTCATTATGATTTACACACTATTCTTAAGGAAAACAAATTACTGATACATTCAGGGGTATTTTGCTACAGTTTTTCTAAAATTCAAATTAGTTTCATGAAAATTTATATTGATTGGACTTAGTTTTCTAGGTGACTTCTGAGGCAATATTTTGCCATCAATAACTGAAAGAGATGTGTACATGTGGTCCTTTGTTATTGGGTAATTTAATAGTTCATTGGCTAATATTTGAATTGGATGTGATAGGTAAATACAGATACAAATATGACAAATATTCATATACCTCATGACTACCTGTCTCTTCCAATCTGAGAGCCTGCTCCTCAAGTCCTTTTAATATTTGGTGCACGTTAATCTTTATGTTGCATCAATAATGGCCAAGTACCAATAACCTAGGGGTTACTTACAAGCTAGTCCCTCACCTTGTCACAGATTGTAAAGAGAACAGTTTTGAATGCAGCAAAACATTACTGTAAATCCTTTTCCATTTCCACATGGGCAAGGACTTCATGTCTAAAACACCAAAAACAACAGCAACAAAAACCAAAATTGACAAATGGGATCTAATTAAACTAAAGAGCTTCTGCACAGCAAAATAAACTACTATCAGAGTGAACAGGCAACCTACAGAATGGGAGAAATTTTTTGTAATCTACTCATCTGACAAAGGGCTAATATCCAGAACCTACAAAGAACTCAAACAAATTTACAAGAAAAAAAAAACAAACAACCCCATCGAAAAGTAGACAAAGGATATGAACAGACATTTCTCAAAAGAAGACATTCTGGTGGCTTAAGCCTGTAATCCCAGCACTTTGGGAAGCCGAGACAGGCGGATCACGAGGTCAGGAAATCGAGACCATCCTGGCTAACNAAAAAAAAAAAAAGAAGACATTCATACAGCCAACAGACACATGAAAAAATGTTCATCATCACTGGCCATCAGAGAAATGCAAATCAAAACTGCAATGAGATACCACCTCACACCAGTTAGAATGGCAATCATTAAAAAGTCAGGAAACAGCAAGTGCTGGAGAGGATGTGGAGAAATAAGAACACTTTTACACTGTTGGTCGGATTGTAAACTAGTTCAACCACTGTGGAAAACAGTATGGCGATTCCTCAAGGATCTAGAACTAGAAATATCATTCGACCCAGCCATCCCATTACTGGGGATATATACCCAAAGGATTGTAAATAATGCTGCTATAAAGACACATACACACGTATGTTTATTGCGGCACTATTCACAATAGCAAAGACTTGGAATCAACCCAAATGTCCATCAGTGACAGATTGGATTAAGAAAATGTGGCATATATACACCATGGAATACTATGCAGCCATAAGAAAGGATGAGTTCGTGTCCTTTGTAGGGACAGGGATGCACCTGGAAACCATCATTCTCAGCAAACTATCGCAAGAACAGAAAACCAAACACCGCATGTGGGAATTGAACAATGAGATCACTTGGACACGGGAATGTGAACATCACACACCGGGGCCTATTGTGGGGAGTGGGGAGGAGAGAGGGATGTCATTGGGAGTTATATCTGATGTAAATGACGAGTTGATGGGTGCAGCACACCAACATGGCACATGTATACATGTGTAACAAACCTGCACATTGTGCACATATACCCTAGAACTTAAAGTATTAAAAAAAAAAAGAATTCAGAAGTAGAATCTAAAGTGAGGTTGCATGTATCTATAAAGCATTTGACTCCTTTGTGCTTCCACAATATGCACATCCTATCTTTCTGCTACCAGATTCCTTCAGTAAAACCTTTTTCTATTTTGCCTTCCTCCTTCTTCCTCTTATGAACCATGCAACCTGTATTCAAGTAAAGGCAAAAGTCAACAATTTCAGGCAAATTTGCTGTTTATTAGAACCTATAGGATTCAAAATAAATTCACAGTTATTGTATTAACTTGATAGCAAATGCCTAGGATTTGCAATAATTGTAGATATATTGTTCAGAAATTTAGTTCTCATTATTTATTCTCTCAGCTGACCAACTATACTATAGGCTTGGGGACATAATGAATTTAATCACAGAAAATGTTCATTTTTCCCCTCATTTAAATTGCTATTAGTAATGCTTCCTTTAATATTTGTCAATTACAGTCTTTGTATTAACAGGCACTCTCAGACATTATAGATCTAATTATAAATGACATAGATTAGTTGAATAAAATATATATTGGGAGGATATAAGATAGGCAACTAACCCAGGAAGCAGGGATCCAGTAGTCTTCCTCAAGAAGATGCATACATATAGACTTGAAGAACAAGCAATAATTAGTCAGAAAAATGGTGGGCATAATACGTGGGGAGAGACAGAATGTCAGTCAGGCTAGGTTATGTTTTATTGTAGTAAATAGCAAATGAATATATAACCTAAAAATCTCAGTGGTTTAAAACAACAAAATTGATTTATTGCTTATACTGTATTTTCATAAGAGCATTTCCAAAGGAGTTATAATTATGATCATCACTCAGAGACCAAAGCAGATCAAGGCTCCAGCTTGACATATTCTTCTACAATCAGAGATAACAGTGTAAAGAAAACCTGGAAATGTCAGACACTAGTTGTACTAATATAGTCACTTTTATTCATATTTCATTGGCTAAAGTAAGTTACAAGGCTAAGTCTGAAATTATTGGAATATAGATGTATGTATTATTTTCCCACACAGGGACAGAACATTTGTGAAAAATAATACACACTTCTACATAGATATTTAACTGAAAAACCTTCAAGTACAAAGTTCCAGAAATAAGAACATGTAGTGGCTGTTTT
This sequence comes from Rhinopithecus bieti, assembly GCF_001698545.2. Taxonomy (NCBI): domain Eukaryota; kingdom Metazoa; phylum Chordata; class Mammalia; order Primates; family Cercopithecidae; genus Rhinopithecus; species Rhinopithecus bieti. The sequence goes on along the minus strand of NW_016813589.1, from coordinate 77,302 downwards.
TCAAAGGAGGCAGCAATTAGTTGATTAAAGATAATATTTTGACTGTCACTTTAGCAAGAAATGAGACTAGAGAGATAAGCAGAAACCAGATAATAGAGGACCTTGTCACCACCTTGAATTTTATCTTAAGGAAAATGTTAAAATTTATTAGAAATCATATTATCTCATACACTTTCTTCCCAAGTCACATAATTTGAGGCTCTTACTTGAAATTATGAGACCACTACAAAGACCACTTGCAAATCTTCTAATCCTTTAGCTTAGGTACAAAGAGCACGTGTGTGTGTGTGTGTGTGTGTGTGTGTGTGTGTGTGTGTGTTATCTGAAATACAGAAAACAGTAAAATCATGTGTCCTTGAGTAAAATTAAATTTTATACTATCTGCGTTAAACATGTAGTAGTTTTTCAGTTGTCTTTTGCTTACTTATTTCAACAAATCGTAAACAGAACAAGCAACCTGTTCCCTAGGCTTCATTATTTTATAATGAAGGAAAAGAAAAAGTGGTTATAAACTATTGTTAATTACACAAATGTAGTTAAGTGCATGGTCTACTAGACTCATAATACCAATTGCATTCCATTTTGGAACATTTTTACCAAAGAACCCTATGTATTTTTGCAGTACTTTATAGGATCCGAGCATTTTTAAATCACAAAGCAAACTATGTTGTTTCTATACACACAAACACTTAACATTCAAACTTTTGTTTTGATTGTTCAAGATTCTATTATTGAAACTATCAATGAACACTTTAAACTGAACTAAATGATATTTAAAATTCAATTGATTGTGAATAAAATTCATATTTTATTTTGTTTCAAAACATCAGAAAATCTGGCCACTCAAGGCTCACAATTTAGCAAGGTATTAGTTTTCTCTTGCTGAGTGTTTACTAATCTTCCGGTTGACTTGTCATTTTTGATTATAAACATACATTTACATGACTTTTCTGATCTGTGTAAATGTTTCCATTTGAGATCCAGATTATTTCATCCTATTTTTTTTTTTTTTTCAGTAATCCTTCTGGAGTATCTTAAGGAAAATTTCAGTGAAAAATGATTCATTTCCTCAGAATGCCAATTTTTTTATTGTTTGACTATTTTAATTGTTATAGGTATCCCTATTATTCAACCCAGTTTGAATTAAGTTTATCTGAATAAGAAAAATTTAGATGTACAGTCACTATCATCAAACATGTGAAAGAACATCATGTAAAATGCAAACTAGTTATATATATTCAGAAATGAAGACACAGACTGATGGGTACAAAAACATATTGTGTAAATACAGGAAGTCATTTATGTTTCTGTTAGGCTCTGCTGCACAGTAAATCAGCCCAACATGAATAGCTTAAGACAATAACCTTTTATTTAGTTCCCTGTCCAGATGGCTGGCTGCATGGTTCATTTGATCTAGGAAACTTAGCAAATCTCTGTTAGAACCATTCATGCAGTGTCAGTCACTAGGCTGGTGGTTAGTAGACTGTTGGCTACAGCAACAGGAATGACTTTCCTCTAGTCTCTCATCATCCAGCCAACTTCTCCACATGGAAGTCCCCAGGTTCAAATAGTAGGAAGATAGGATTTTGGAAGTTGTCTTGAGGTATTGGGTTGAAACATGTACAACATCACAAAGCAGTTTCCAAGATCAGCCCAGATTCAAGGTGTAGAAAAGTAGATTAGATCCCCAATAGTAAGCAAGCTGAAAATTACTATGGTTATTTTTGTAATCTACCATGCAGCAATAAATTGTTTCTTATTTACCGGAAAAAGTGACTTTCGATAGCAGATGCAAGATCTGGGAAAATTTTCCTCAGGTAAATTCACCTATGCATGAATGGTAAGACACTGCTTCTACTCTGCTCATCAGCAAAACACTTATCACCATTTTCATAACTTTCCTAGAATTTTAGTTAACTCTCCGATGATTTTTTCTCTTAAAATTCTGGAAAGTTTACTGTTCCTGGTAGTATAACTATGGAGATAATATAAATATGTGTGATCTATCAGCCACTATTGAGAGTGTAACCAGCTCCTTCTAACTTCTCTTCTGATTATTTTTTCTATTTAACTCAAGAGTTTTTATAACAAAGTTTTGCTGTAATATTTTGCCACCAGTTATTTCATCCTTCCCCTGCAGTGTTTTAAATTACTTAGAATTTCACAAAAAAGACCACATAAAAGCCACATATCCTGCTTTATTTTGCTATGGACACATAAACTTCACAAAAGCTAGGTGTGTATATAGAACAGAAGCAAATGAAGCATGATGTGACATGTCTTTTTCTTTGCCCACTAATAGTTTTTAAAGGGTGTATAGCTACTGATTACAGTCTCTGAGTAGGAACTGTTTTGACAAATTTGAGAAAATATCCTATTGCAAGCTACTATTTCCAAATTCAGATTTATGCCAAATTTCCAGAACATTTTAAGTATGTTCCCTGCCTATAAGAGAAATATTTTCTTGTAGATCCTATTTCCATAATCTCTGATTCTGACCCAACACTTTTGTTTTTTCTGAATTACAATAAACTATTGGTTTGGTCCAAGATTATGATCACAAATCTATTTCCCTGCATTCCCTTTTGACAAATTTAAGATGTAAAACTTAAAAGCTTCAGCTTGGGGCAACTCTATTACTACATGCCCAAATCACTGCATAGTATATACACTTTGACGTAACCACCCTATATTCCTGGTATTATCCAATCTATTTCCCAATGACTGCCTTCTTCCACAAGCTGTTTTTTCTACCAATAACTTCACAGTTGGTCCCAAACCCTAAGTTGATTCCTCTTCCTCTTTGTATTTCACAATGAAGTAATTTCTGAATCTTCTTATTCCAATCCTCAAATCAGCCCCTCTATCCTGTTTGCCATTTTTTTCTGTCCAATATCCTACCCATCTGGTTTCTAAATTCGTCTTTTGAAAAATTCCATCATGTCCAGATAAATACATCCATAATTACATTGATTTTATTGAAGCAAAATTCTGATACTTTACTCTTCTCCTTTAAAAGCATGCTGTTTCATTAGGCAAATATAAAATATCCTTGCAGTCAAAATTCAGTTTGACTTTTCTAATATTTTCCACTCTCCTGTTTACCATATGTATAGTGCATCCCCAAATTCCTTTTTAAATTTTTTTTTTACTTTTTAAATTTTCTTTCCTGGGATTTTTTTTTTCACTTTTACTTTTATTATAGCCAAACCATATGCATCCTTCCAGGTCTATATCCAAATGCTGTCTTCCACAGGAACTTTTTAATACATTATCTATTTCTCCATTCAATGTACTCATCTATTTCATCTGTGCTTCACCATTACTGATCACTTTTAGTGTGGCTATAACTCATTTGTGCATATGACACATTTCCTGTGGTCCAAGTTTTACTTCTCCACAATAGAAAGTATGTATAATAGGCAGACAGGTATAGTATTAATTCAATGAATTAACTCATTAATTCAATGAGTCAGTAATATAATTCATCAATGCAGTAAGTATTCCACATCAGTCTGCTTATCAGTCCCTGTATCCAGTTTATGCTGTATTCTCTTAAAAGACAAAAAGTATATTTCGTTGCATCCATTAATCATGTGTGTGATATACCCATCACATAGTATGCACTCTGCATTCTGGTTAATGATTCATTCTTATTTTTGAAAGGACTAAAATACTCCAGTTTCTCTACTGCCTTATCATAATACAGCATGATGAACAAGCTATTGTTGTTACACTTTTCCTTGCATGAAATTGTATGAGACTAGTATGTATACCTGTACACTGAAAATATATTTTCTTGATACAGGATATGATTTCATTAGAATTTTGGTTGTCACACTGCATTGTTAATATATAATCAAATTACAAACAACGAATCATCTTTATTTATGTATATACAACACACATACACATACATATGCATATGTGTGTATACATGCACACAGATATGTGTGTGTATATATATATACATATATGAATGTGTGTGTTTGTATATAAAGAGTTGTTTAAAAAGGTGATCCCATCCTTTTTTAAAGCATTACATTTTTCAAACTAAGATGGAGACACAGGTATCCCAATTTTAGTTTAGGTATGGTTTTCCTTCTATCTTATTTAAAACTTTCTGATATAAAATTTTAGTTATTTGTTTCACTTTGTGTCATAATTAGATTTGAAAAGCACACCTGACCATGACTGAATGTTCTGTTCATTGTAGGACTACTAGTGTGCAAAGCAATATTGATTTTGGGGGGAAATATTTATGAAAAAGGAACACAGAAATGCAGAAGAAAAACTACTTTTAAAATGGAATGCATTTTATACTACAGCTCAGTCCTAAAACAAGTTTACGCTTTGTAGTTGTTCATTACTTATTGCATGAAATTGAGATAGTAGAAAATAGTTATAAAGCTATCTGCTTGCTCTATCAATTACCAAAAGAGTAGTTTTAAAATCTCATGCAATGGTAGTGTTTAAAATTTTCTTTTGGTCTACCAATTAATACTTATTTTATATATTTTGAGACTGTACATTGTATTAATACAAATATAATAAATTATTATATCTTCCCATTGAATTAAACATTTTGTCTGTAAGTAATAAGATATTTATTTTATACAATTAGGCATTGAGAGTAATTTTCCTTCGAAAGGATAACTTTTGGGTAGGTAATTCCATTTAATTTTATTTTCAGCTCTACTTAGGTTTGACGAATAAAGATTGTATATATTTAAGTTGTACAATGTAATGATTTGATATACATACACATTGTGAAATATTTACCACAATCATGCTAATTAACATATTTATCATATAGTGACCTGTTTGTGTGTGTGTGTGTGTGTGTGTGTGTGTGTGTGTGTGCCTCTAACATTTAAAATCTACTGTTGGGAAATGTCAAGAATACTATACAATATCATAAACTATAATCACCATGCTGTACACTGGATCTGCAGAATTTATTCATCCTGCATAACTGAAACTTTGTACGCTTTGACCATTCTATTTTGTTTCTGAGTTTGACTTTTTAAGATTTCATGTATTAGTGAGACCATGCAGTATTTGTCTTTCTGTGACTGGTTTATTTCATATTAACATAAGGTCGTGCAGGTTCATTCATATTCTCACAGATGGCAAAATTCCCTTCTTTTTTAGGACTAAATAATATTCCAGTTTTTATATAGACTTCATTTTATTTTTCCACCCATCAATTGACACTTAGGTATATTACTTGTCTTGGCTATTGTGGCCCTAGGGCAGGCCTGAAGACTTCGGCTTCAGAGGCCAGGCTGGAGCCTAGAGCCATGGGTGCCAGCCTGGGGATAATGTTTACAGGGGTTGGCCTTATGCTGGGGTAAGCGACAAAGTCAGGTGCTTACTTTACTCCCCTTTTCCAACCCAGAGGCTATCGCTCTTCATGATTGGAATGGGGTGATATAGGTAATGTGAAACTGTTTTTTCTACCCTCTTCAATACGTTTTTGTTTTTTTTTTTTTCTTTATTTCTGTACTCCACCAGGAGCTACAATCTCTTACCTGCATTCCACAACCTTTGTGAAGGTATAACAGAGTGTAGTTGGTGGTTCAAGTTGATGATTTTGTGAAGGGACTAACATTGGAAACTCCTATTTCACCATTTTGCTGATGTCATGCCACAAATAAATATTTCTGATATACCCCTGTAGTTCCCTAATCTTCTCTTCAACCATGTATAATCTGCTAGTTAAGTCATATGTTGGGTTTATATTCATTACAATTATAATTTTTACATTCAGAACATACGTTTGCTTCTTTTTTACATCTACATGCCACCAGTTCGTATTTGACATTTTTGCTTTATCTTTGATAATGTTATGTGCATATTTTAAAATTCTGTTTTCTATAATTCCATAATCTGAATTGCAAAAGTCTCTTTATTGTCTGATTGTTAACTCTAAACTTCCTGTTTTTCTTGAAATTTTGTCTAATACTTTGAAGCATGTTTTGAAGTAAAGTTCTGCCAGGGTTGTTTAATAAAACTTCTAAAAGTAACCTAAAGATTACCCTGGACTCAAATCATTCTAAATTGAATTATCTGAGATTTTAAAAAATTACATGGAAAACATCAGTTGAAAATGTGAATGTGATAGGGCATAGTTGTGATTATAAATTCTCAAACAGGCTTTTTCTTTGCCTTAACACAGTAATAGGTTTTAGATAGGTAATTGTATTTGTTGTATTTCTAGGAATAGTGGAGTTTATTTCTTATACCCCCTTTGGTAAGCTATGCAATGCTATGAGGTCTCGTTATTATGTGGAGGTTCTATTAGGGTTCCCGGCGATAGTAGCTCTTAGCATTTTCTGTTGCTTCTTTTGCCTGATGCAGCTTCTCAGACCTTAGCAGAAACCCTAAGTGTTTCGTTTGGTTTTTACACTTTCTACCAGCCAAGAATAACAGTCTCATTAATTCAAAATTCTTGAAAGATTACAATTGCCTAACAATGGTTATAACTGTATCAATACCTATCTCTAAATTTGCATTGACATCTTTCTATATAGACAAATCAATACAGATCAATATAGATATAGAAATATACATATATAGATATGTGTTCATAGAAGAATATATATTTTTTACACAAATGCTCATTCACTTTCAATGAAGTCTCGTTTCATTAAGCATATTGTAATTTGAAAATATCATAAATTGAAAATGCATTTAATACATCTAACTTATTGAACATCCTAGCTTAGTCTATACTACCTTAAAAGTACTCGGAACACTTTACAGCGGGGCAAAATAATCTCACACAGAGCCTATTTTACAATGTAGTATTGAATATCTGATGGAGTTTATTGAATATTGTACTAAAGTGAAAAACAGAATGCTTGTGCAGATATTCAAAGTATGATTTTTACTAAATTTGTGTCACTTTTGCACCATTGTAAAGTAGAAAAATTATTAACTTGAACCACTGGTATTTGTGGACCTCCGTATTCAAAACTTCATCGTCATTTTCAGCTGTTATATCTCTTCTCTGCCTTTTAATATTTTTTCTAATATTTAACACCTAATATGCAGTGATATTCTAACTTAACGCTAAGTATTTAAAGTAATTATCTCATTCAATACTTAAAATACCTCCTTGAAGATATTTTATGATGTCTAATTTTATGTGAAGTAACTAAAATTTTAGCTTACATAACCTGCCAAAGTTTCCACATCGCATAATTTTCAAAGCTTAAAGTTGAACTCAGCATCAAGTCAAATAAATAAGCATATCTGATTTTTAATAATGACATGCCATTTTGTTATTAGATTAATACGATATTTTTTAACACTGATATAAGAATTGAGGACCATGTGTCCTGCTGACAGATCCTTATGTTTTAGAATATGATTTACAATAAATCTCTCTGAACCACAGTGGTTCTAACTGTAAACGAGGAAGCAAATGTGTGCACATTCGTTCATAGGAAAATTGGGGATTTATCTGTTAATTGGCTTCGAGATCCTAGGATTAAAGGTTTAAGTACTATCTTTATTAAAGATAAAACTAATTAAAGTTTTAATCTCAAATAATCTTACAATTAAGGGATGTCTCTTAAATTTATGTAATGGTTACTTTAAATAAATTTGATCTTTATAGGTCTAGGTCCCTCTTCTTTTTCCTTTCCTCTGCTATGATTTTCATCCTAATTTCTGTCTTTAGTCAGTGTCAAAATCATTTTCTTATTCTTTTAGCAGAATATTACAAATACTATTTCTCATATTTAGATCAATAATGGTAGTTTAATTTCAGTATGGACGACATGCCTATGTTAAAAGGATTCTTCAAGCAACATTCAGAAATCCTATTCTAATGACTAATCAAATTTTGGAGGGAAAAGAATTCCTATCCTGTCAACAACATTATTTCTAAACAGATCTAGGAAATTATCATTGGAATAATGAAACGCCAATTATTAACATGGTTCTAGATATTCTCTAGTCTCCCACTAAACTACCGTTTATTCCATGTGAGTTTAGGTAGTAAAACAGATTTGGTACTGGTGTTAGATTTACATGAAAAAATTAAAAATCTTTCACATACCAGGTTTTTTTTCTGCTTAAAGAAATTCAATTGGTTATGGAAAAGCACTCATGGTATAGATAGAGACTATCTTCCTTAAGGTATTGCACAGTTGCAGAATTCAAAATTAAATGACACTCCCTAATGTACTTTGATTAAATAAGGTAATTAGTAAATAGAATATCAGAGATATCATTGAAAGGGAACCACCCACTATACATACATGTATATATTTTTACCAAATGTATTGTAGCCACAAAGGAGTGTTAAGCAATTAATTTTGTTTCCACTCTTTCAATAATAACAAAGTTCTAAAATCAA